>NC_060267.1:28639456-28939456 GCF_021613505.1 Equus quagga | reverse complement strand
AAAACTAGGTGGTAAAACTTAGTAAAGTATTGGAAATGAAGGAAAACATTTTGGAAGACAAATGAGAAAGAGCACAATAGCAAGTGAGCATAACAGATAATACGTTAAGAGAGAAGGATGTTGAAAAGGAAAAAGACGTTAAAAATAAAGAGGATAAGAAAGAGGGGTAAAGAGAATTTGATAGAAATTGATATTGAAGACAGGCAAACAAGATCCAGCATATGTATAATAGGAGTCCCCAGTGAAGTAAAACCGATAGCAAGGGAACAGAGCAGATACTAAAAATTACAGTTTAACTGAGTTAAAAACAGATTTGAGACTCCATCTTGAAAGAGCACAGCAAATATCTGAGAACACTGGCAGAGAGAAACCAATACTGAGATGTGGTCTAGTAAAATTATTGGACTTTAAAGGAAAAATTAAAATCCTTCAGACATGCAGCAAAAGTCACAAAGTCTCTTATAAGGTGAGGAAAACCAGATTATTAGTACACTTTTCAACAGTAACAACTTATAAGAGAAGACATTCTTGTTATGAGAGAAGACATAATTTATTATGGAATTCCATATTTAAGATACTTAAGAAAGTTTGAGCCCAAGATTTTATATATAACCAAACTGATTTTCAAGTACAGAAGTCACACACTATTATCTGTATGCTAGAACTTGAAGAATATTGTTCCCATTAGTCCTTCCTGAGGAATCTGCTATAGAAAAAGCTTCAGAGAATCAATATGACTATAGAGACAGTAATATAAAGACTGATGGTTAGCATTACACACATAGTTGCAGAACCAAGACTAAGTGGGGGATAAAGAAGGAGAAAGTATGGTCTATAAAGGGTGGGAAGGAGAATGGAGGGATCATATGCAAAACATTTTAAAAACTATTTTTGGTAATCATATTGGTGGTGATAGTATTGGTATTATCTGGAGACTGTGTAATGTAAAATAAAAAGCAAATGAGTTGTGTTATTCTAATTCTGTCATGAAGTGTGTCCTTGAGAATCTTGATTCTTGTTGTAGAAGAAAGAAGATAGAGGTAACGTAGATTGGGGGATGTATGTGTTTGTGTAGGGTGAGCAGGGCAAGTGTTGATAACTGAGAGAAATAAGTTAAACATTTAATTCAGGAGTTTTTAAAAGGAAAAATAGATAAATAATCCCTCTTCCCCAGAAAAAAACACCAGGTAGAAGAAATTAACAGTGTTAAAAAAATTACAAAATGAAATCAGGGGCCAGCCCCATGGCTGAGTGGTTAAGTTTGTGCGCTCTGCCTTGGTGGCCCAGGGTTTTGCTGTTTGGATCCTGGGTGCGGACATGGCACCACTCATCAGGCCATGCTGAGGCGGCGTCCCATATGCCATAGCTAGCGGGACCCACAACTAAAGTATACAACTATGTACTGGGGGAATTTGGGGAGAAAAAGCAGGAAAAAAAAAAAGATTGGCAACAGTTGTTAGCTCAGTGCTAATCTTTAAAAAAAAAAAAGGAAACCAAATAAAATACAGATTTGACCCATAAGATCAATTAAATAGTCAATTGGAAAATTTGGTTAGAAAAAATACGTAAAGACAAAATATTACAAATAAGGAAAATGAAAATGTCTAAGAATATTATAAGTAATTATGCCTATAAATTTCAAAATTGAGGAGAATTGGATGATTTTTTTTTCCCCCTGAGGAACATTTCCCCTGAGCTAACATCTGTGTCACTTTTCTTCTATTTTCTCTGTGGGTCATCATCACAGCATGGCTGCTAACAGGCAGTGTAGGTCCACGCCTGTGAGCTGAACCCAGGCCGCTGAAGCGGAGCATGCTCAACTTAACCACTAGCCCAAGGGGCTGGCCCCCTGAGTGAATTTTTTTATGGACAGTTTTTATCAAACACATAAAGAACAGTAAATTTCCATGTTGTTTAAACTATTTCAGAGTACAGAAAAGAAATGATGGAAAACACCCCATTTTACTTAATGAGAGGGATAAACCTGGACACCAAAACCTAGCAACACTGGATGTGCCACATAATCTTCAATTGGACCTTCCATATTCACTCAACATTCCTATTCTCTATCATGAGGGACCTTTCTGGACAATATGAATGGGCCTCTCTGTCCTCTGGCTTCTGATTGGATCTGGAAGTGGGGAACTGTGGCAGGAATTGGAAAAAGGAGGAGATTAAAGTCTGGGTATTAATTCCCCTGGCTCATTCCCTGGGTGCCTTGGGCTGGCTCTCCCTCTTCTGAAAGACCTAGTCCTTCCTTCAGGGCCTGTGGGTTCTAAGAGCTTCTCTGTTGTTACTGAACTGTCCCTTGTGAGTCCTCTAAGCCTCATCTGTAGCTTTGCAAATTAAAAAAAAAGTCTGCTTGTAAATAAACCCTTCTTAAGTTAACCTAACTCGAGTGGGCCATCTGCTTGCTGTAGACCTTGTTTGATACAACAGATGAGTTTAGGGTTTTTACATTGGAGAAAACAGGAAATTAAAAGATGTACTAGTTTTGACTACTAAGAAATAACAATATGGAAAAAATATTCTGTACAGAAACATATATTAATTACAAAGTCAAGAAAAACAGGAATTTATAAACATTTAAAATGTATAATAGAGACCAAGGGTTTATATAGTATTTGCTTATCTACTGTTTATTTTAGTATATTGTATCTATGTTAAATTTCCTGAGTGTGATTGTGATTATGTAGAAGAATGCCCCTGTTCTTAGAGATATACCACAATATTTAGGGATGAAGTGTTATGATATATATAACTCTCACATGGGACAGCAAAAAAACAAGTGTGTGTGTGTGTGTGTGTGTGTAAGAAGAGATAAAGCAAATCTGTCAAAATGTTAATAATTGGTGTATCTTTGTTAAGCTCTCTGGTATTCACTGTTAATATTTTTGCAACTGTTTTGTGGCTTTGAAATTTTCAAAATAAAAAGTTGGAAAATATTCAAAACAATAAAAAATGAAATATTGATATGGATAAAGAGCTTTATAAACTAATAAGGAACATATAAAATGGCAGCATTTGAACAAGCAAATCACTGAAGGAAAAATGTAGAAAGCCCTTAAACAAAATGATGCCTGTCTTGAATAATAAGGAACGCAAATTTAAATGAGTTGTCAGTGTTCATCTATTGAAGTAGCAGCTTGACAAGAGTGATGATAATGCCTAATGCTGAGGGGGATGCAGCAAAGTGAACGGGAGGTGTAGCTTGGTGCCTGCCATGTTGTGGTGTGCAGTCTGGCAGTATTTGTGAATGCTTAAAACGTATATGCTCTTTAATCACAGCAATTTCATTTAATGAACTAAACCTAATGAGGTAATAGGATAAATAAAGTTATATGTACAAAGCATGTTCATTGCAGCATTGCTTAACAATAGCAAAAACTGTTTAAATGTCTATCACTCGGGGTCTGGTTTTACACGGGGTGGTATATTATTTAAGTGTTAAACACAGAAGTTAATACATTGATATGGAATGATATCCCTGATTGTTACATTAAAAATAAAAGCAAATTAGAGAAAAATACATATAGTACTACCTCATTTAAAGTAAAATGTCTACATCTTATAGGCATAATTTATGTATACCAGTATTAAATAGATTTTGAAAATCTGGCTGAGAGAGTATCAAAAAAGGTAGGGAAATAATGGGGAAGTGGGCCTTTATCTTCTCTCTTTTTGGATTTTATTTTAAAGAACTAAAGATACAAGATAGAAAATATAAAAAGTCTGCAATAATTTTTTCTTTGAAGTTTCTTTGCTGCTTCGTTAGTGTAGTCTTATTAAGTTACAAAAACTCTGTTAAGAAACTCATTTTGCTCTTGTATATTCTGTTTTCAGAGCAGTGGAAAGAGCTCAGTGCTAGAAAGCCTAGTGGGGAGGGACCTGCTTCCCAGAGGCACTGGTATTGTCACCCGGAGACCTCTCATTCTGCAGCTAGTCCACGTTTCACCTGAAGATAAACGAAAAACAACAGGAGAAGAAAATGGTAAATTTTAGAATTGGACTAAGAATTATTTTACATTTCTTCATTTTTGTCAAATATTTAAAAGATATGAATTGATTAGACAGAAATTAGTGGCTGTAGCAAAATCAGAAGTCCTGTGAAGAGAAGTGGTATACATCTTTTCTCATGTGAAAAAAGAGTAAGTTTTGTTGTGATGACCGTGAGTAAACTTGTTTGCAATAGTACGTTTTTGGTAGTTCAGCTCGGTAAACTGTTGTACATGCTGTTCATTGGACGATCTAGTGAGATACTCGGTAAACAGGAATCATTTATTTTAAAGAAAAAGTTTTTCTCTCTTTTGTAGTGTTTTAAACTTTTTGCCTAGTGTTTAAAACAATGTTTTTGCTCTTTTACTTTGATTTAGAATTTAAATAATTTAGATTCTAGTTTAAAGATTTTATTTTAAATAAAATTAAAATGACTGATTTTCAGCATAGCAATGTTACCTTCCCTTCCCTTTTCTGCTCTTACCATGTGCCTGTTAATTTTGAATCTTTTGCCCTTCAGTCTAAGATGAATATTATTTTTAGAAAGAGTTTTGATTTTTTAATTATTTTTTTGCTATCCTTCTCTTGCTAAGACTTACCTGTATAGCACATACTGTTTGGATTCTTAAGATCCCCTCCTCCCGTGAATAGTGAATGTGGAGTGTTAAGATAAGAAAATATGCACAGTCCTTTATAGCAGTTCTTCTTTGGTTAAACTGAAAATATTTTGAGAAATGTTGTCTATCAGCAGATTTTAAATCGCTTATTAAACATGTATCCTGTATTAATCATACATTTATATTAGGTTTGAAATGTTTGATGAGAGTAACATATTTAGTCTTCCTTTTTTAGCTCACTGTTTGGCTCAGACTTTCTGTCTTATTTATAAGAGTCTGTAAAATAGCTCTAATTATTAAATTACATTTGCAGCAGAGTACCCTGTTTGTTTCTTATCAGCAGAGATCTGTTTGCAATGTAGTTTCATTTTACTTCTTGTATTCTGATCTAAGATGGGCTAATAGTATTGATGAAATTGACTTTAATTTCTGTATCTGATTTTTTTCTTCACTTATAGGAGCATTGGTGGTGATAGCTTGCTTTTTTTTTTAAAGGGGAGAAACAAAAACCTGTCATGAGCATCTACTATGACTGTAGAAAGTTAATCAGTGAAGCAAGTTAATGAAGTTGTAGATGTTAAATAATATTTTTGGCTGGGATACTTAGGTAGCTTACTGGTATATTACTCATCACTTTGCATTTCTGTAATATTTCTTTATTATTGAAATTCTGAACCTTGAACTTAAATCATTTTGGACTACCCTATGGTCCAGCTTCAAATATGTAGAATAATAACACTTTTAAAATTTCATTCCCACCAACTTATTTCATCAAATTTACCAAATACCTTAAACTAAGACTTTAAAACACTGTATGGCATTAATTAGGTCTTTCTTTTAACTTCATTTGCTTTAGTCACCTTGAAAAGGGCAGATGTTAATCCTGTCTCTCGGAAACTATTTGTAGATGTAGGCATTGTTTCTGGAAAAGGGTGTACATTTCAGCCCTAGAGGTGTCGGTCTTTGGTATCTCTTTGCTTGTGTGTCCATTATGTTTTGTTGGTGTCTCTTCTTGGTGGTTGGTCAGTAAATCTGCATATTTTTACCTTAATATATTTTTTCCCCCAAGCTTAGTGCTTATTTTTTATATAAAAAAAGAAACTTCACTTAAAATGGCAATTCAGCTATCCAGAACACAAAATAGATTTCATAAATTTTGAGTACTAAATTTCATGTGTCTTATTAATAACTAGGATAGTTCCTTAGTTTCTCATCAGAGCCTCTTTATCCTTGGGATAAACAGTTCTACCTTGTCATAAGTCATTCTGACCCAGAGGAAATTAGAAATAATGAAGCAGATAAACAGTTAGCCAGAAGAGTATGAACTGCCCGATAGCCTGACAACCAGAGAGGAAAAAGGGAGGAAAACAAAACCAGACAGAAGAATTTCAGAAAAAGAAAAAGTCTCTAACCATTTTGTATAGGCATTTATAGCCTTGTTTTGTAACAGGGGGCTTTGTTATGTAATAAAGGCCGATGTTACCAATAAAAGGTTCATTTAAGAGCAGTGTATTCTAAGGTGACATGGAACAGTGTAATCTATTTTAGATATAGCTTCATCAAAACTGGCTAAAATAAATTATACATATTAAATGTTAAGATATTTTAACTATCAGGAAAATTTACTTAATGTGAAATCCTTCATTCTGCCAACTACAAAGGAAAATTGAGGTGTCAATATATAGATTTACAGTATTTCTCAGCTTGCTCCCCCCCACCTTTGCCAGTGTAAAAGAATTTTCTGAGAAAATCTTACTAAAAACAAAATCAAACTGTTTTAGAGTGGGATGGTGGTTTGGTTTGAACGTTAAACTATGATTATCTTTCATATATTTGTAAGAAATAAATCACACTTTCCTCAGATTTCTTTTTAGACAAAATCCAAAAGTGGCATGCTGATTAAAGACCAACATTGTTTCTGTTGTGTTCTGTTAAAGTCAATATATTTCAGAGAAAATAATCCCTTATAAAGCTCAGTCTTAGTGAATAGGGTAAATACTTACATATATTTACTTACTCTTAAGGTTTTGAAAGATGTTTGGTTTATTTTGTAGATTCTTTTTTACCAGGCAATTTGTCTTTTCCCATGTCAGTTATCACATATCTAAGGCAAATTTTTGAATAGTGAATTGATTTTAATCCATTTGTGTTAGAATTAGAAGCCAGAGGTAACATAGTTAATTGTAATGGAAAGTAAAAATAAATTATGGCACACAATATACTTCATTTATATCACTTAGAATATTATATACTATTGTATATCCCTTTAATTATAATTAATTGTAATGGAAATTATATAGTTGTAAATTTTGAATAATTGCTATGTGCATTTGAAATGTGTTCAGGTTTCTGCACATTTAATTTTTTAAAAAGGTTTAAAATATTAGGGATAAGCACTAAACTTATCATTCTGTGCTGTTTCTCTTTAACTACAGACCCTGCTACATGGAAAAACTCAAGACACCTTTCTAAAGGTTTCCTTTATCCATCTGTTTTTGGCCCTTCTTTTTCTATTATGCCTGCATGTGTGCTTATGTACTCTTACAGGCTGTGTGCATTTTTTTTCTTCCATTTTTATTTGCCTATCCACATTCTTTGATTGCAGGTCTTAGTTGTTCTTGTTACCTTTTGGCATTGCATCAGAATGCAGGCTTTTTTTGGTGGCGAATGTAATTTATTTTATTTTTAATTTTAAAAATATGCTTGTGAAGCCAGGCCTCTTTTATATGATAAGGTAAATTAAAAATACCCCTTTAGTATGTAGTACCTGCCTCTGTGAGTTCTGTTCACCTAGATTACTCCAGTCCTCCAATGAGACTTCTTGGAAGAAGGTACTAAGCTTCAAGTAGGTGAGCATTTTTCTCTCAAAAAGGATCCAGTTTTATTTATCTTTATTCACAAAGGATTGATCCACTTTTTCCTCAACAAGTATTTATTTGAATAACTTATAGTCCTTTTTGTTTTGATTTCAGGTGGCTGATATGCATTATTCATAAACTCAGTCATTAAGACATTTAAAACTGTGTATTTGGCAAAAGCAGAACAGCAGTGCTTGGGGGAGGCAAAGTTAGGTTACCTTTCTACAAGTAAACATTTCTAGCTTCTCTGAGAAAAACAACAAAACTTGCTCTCCAAGTTTTAGACCGCTGGAAGCAGTGTCTGCAGTGAATATATCTTCCTTTCTTCAGCAAGTGCAGGAGGAGCAGACCTATTATTGGAAACTAATGGAGAGTAGCAACTCCATACAGTGCGTATGCCAGAGTGTGTGCCCCCTGCCCCATTTCATTTCTTTCTGACCGTCATTTCTACTGGAAAGCATAGTCTTGGTCCTGGGGGAAAAATCACCTTGAAAGTGCATATAAATTACAGAATAGCTTCACACTACTGAGAGAGCCGTTTAAAGGAATAGCAAATTGTGACTTTATAGGTAACCAACAGGAAACCAAATTAGAAGAAGGAAAAAAAAACGAATTGAAAAGTTAGCTGTTTTATTCATGTATTGCAAACTTTTACCTTGAATTATATATGTAAATCTTTTATATGCTTTTTGCATTACTCGGGTTCTTAACTTTTTTCTTTTCGCCGTTAGCTTAATTGAGTACTTTCATCAGATGAACTGCTTTTGTGTGTAAGATATTTAAAAATAAGGAATATACTTTTAAAAATAATATAATTACATACAAAAAATGAAGAGAAGTGAACAAGTTTATTAGTAAAATCTGGATTTCAAATGGTGGGCAGACCTATGAGCAACGCTGATCTGAAGTTAGTCCTGTTTTTGAAATACATCATACAGTTTTTAAAATGTGAAAGTATAATTTAGCAGATCTTAAAATGTTTGTTAACTTGTCGTTAGTGGCAAAATAGGAACAAATAATATTGTGTTGCCTTTTTGAATTCCTACTAAAGGTAAAAAGTAATTTCCATAGTTTCCAGTAAATGGAGTTTTTCTTTTTTCCAGGGGTTGAAGCAGAAGAATGGGGTAAATTTCTTCACACCAAAAATAAGGTAATTGTACAAGAATATCATGAAGAAATAACATGTTGAAAAAAACTTTTTTGTACAAATAGTTGATAATTTAGTTTCTTATCATTGGCAGTGTGACATGTTATCTTGAAGCAACTGTTCCTTGTAAAATAAATCTTAGTAACATTTCTAACCACAGTAGTTTATTTGGAAAGTACTTCAAGTTGAGCCCTAATATCTCCATCGTTGTGGGATCAGGCAGCTTTTGAAAAGCTCATATAAACTATGACTCCTTGGCTCAGAAAAATATATGTATATATTAGAATTTGTTTACTAATTCTCTGAAGCAGGTGTGTATACATCCTTGAAATTTATTCACTCCCCCCACTTAAGAACTTTTGATTTTATTTTGAATATTGTGCTTTTTGTGTCAATAATTTTTAGCTTTACACGGATTTTGATGAAATTCGACAAGAAATTGAAAATGAAACAGAACGGATTTCAGGAAATAATAAGGTAGGCATCTTTTTAGAGCTGGAAAGTATAAACCTCAGCAAATACATCATTGAGAGTATTCTGCATATAATGTGTGATTGTAAATTCATAATCCTGGTCTTTGAAACTAATGGAGTGTTTTCACAAATATATAAAAACTTTACTTAAAATCTCTTGTTTCTTAGAACTTTTTATATGCTATCAGATATTTCATTTAGATGTTCATTCTTGATCTTGTACATACTACTTTATTATATAGTTATTCTACTTAATTCGGTTATAAGAAGTTACCTATTTCTGAATGGGTTGATTTACTCCAACTCAAGAAGCATTATATAACTTACATCATACATCTATTTTAAAGAGCTCTTTTTTTTTTTTTTTTTACCTGAGTAAGGTTAGATTTGCTTATGAAAGTAGAGAGAGAGAAAGATTAGTTTTGTTTTTTGTTTCAGTGAAAGTGAAAAGTAATGTTAACAACTGAATTATTTTCTTGTTTTCTAAGACTGTGAGAATTTAAAATTAATTAGTTGTCTAAGATACCGTTAATCTTGACAGCAGGCACTATCAGTGCTACCTCCTTTAAATGCTTCTGTTTTCTCACTCTTCTCTCTTTATTCCTATTAGCTTTCTCTTTGTTACCTTTCTTTTTGTTTTTACCTCCCTTCTTATATTATCCAGAGGCATATTTAACCCCATGAGTTGACCCTAGCCTAGTACTAACATTCAAACAGATATGTATTTTGAGTCCTTTTATCTGTCAGATACTGTGCTAGAGAGGTTGTTCCCTGACAAAAAGACATATTTGGAGCCATGTTCATTCTTTATGTCTCTTCAGGATATTTGTCTCTCTTTGAGTGAGTGCCTAAGCTTTCTTCATTACTGAACTCTAGGCTGGGAACCTTTGGGTTACTGCTACTGCTGCCATACTTCCCTGAATGTCTAATAATTGGGTTGACAGAAGAGGTAGAAAAGGTGGCAGGAACTAGATCAGCTTGTCCTCACTCCTGTACTTATATCAGGGATAATTTTGACTTTTGGAATGTTATTAATCATGACACCAGTCTGAATCATCTCTCCTGTGATCCCCATGGATTTTTACTGAACTCAGGAATTGTGGTAATTTTACATAGTACTAGGACTAGAGTGGATGTGACTGGTGATTCAGAAAGGAAAGTTTTTAGTTACACTAAACTGAATGTCATGAAAGATCAAGTCTGTATACCTACAAGATGTTTAATTTATGGTTGAGATGTGATTTACTTACTTAGCAGATTTTCTCATCCCCAGTGTCTAAAAGATGAGAAGTCCTCTACCCCCAAAATCTATAAAAAATCTTTTCTTTCCTAAATCATGTTTGTAATGAAGTAAATGATACTTTGACCTTATGTAAGTAATCTTACATGTCTAAATGTCTAAATGATTTCATATGCCTAACATAAAGCCCTGAAGGATTTAAAACACCTATGAGATTGGAGTTGTAAAGGCATTTGGGCAAAGCTTTGTATTGGACATGATGAGGGAATGCCTGAGAAATAGACAGCCTAAGTAGGTATGCCGAATATCAACATATAATGACTTTGGAGCTCTGGAATATTTAAAATAGAAAAGTAATTCAGAGTAATCTTAATAGAGCAAATCTAACTGTATAGAGAACTCAGTGAAGGATGTTCCAGAAAAGTTTTCTCGGAAATTAGAATTTTCAGTGGGTTAATGAAGGAAGATATACGCTGGATAAATAGATGAGAAATTTTAAAGGATAAAGAAGGGCACGTACAAAGACAAGTTATGAACACTTTATAAGGGTTTTTTTATATGTAGCTGACTCAACTCTAAAACTTGTAGAGGGCCAGTGGTAAAGAGGAGGGAGTGTGCGTGATAATCTCAGTCTAGGGAAAAGAAAACATAAGTATCTCTCACTATCCAAATTCTTACTGTTTGAATTCAGGGATCAGAAAATTCAGATAAATTTTCTGAGGAATCTCTTACAATAGGCTCTTACCACTTGATATTCAAAGATTAAGAACCACATTGATTTGGATAACTTGTCATCTATGCCTCACTCTCTGAACTTAAGAACCTCATAAATTTGGATAGTGAGGAAATACATTAATCTTTTGTTCAGCACTAAGTCTGTTAAACATATTTAAGAAATGGTATCTGCTTAGACTCAAGAGAAAAGAATGTGAAATAATACAGGGGAAATAAATCATTTATATTAATGCTATAGGGTTAGATAGGATTATAACATGCTGGGCTGCCCATGTGTTTCATCAGGTTTTGATTGTTGAAATGTTTTAGGGATCATGGTTTAATTTGTATTTAAAAGCATCTAACGTCTATCTACTTGAAATGAGGTTTACTTTAGCATTTTATATTTCATTGAAATTTTAATGTGATTTTAATATATTTTAAAACTTATTTTTAGGGAGTAAGCCCTGAACCAATTCATCTTAAGATTTTTTCACCCAATGTTGTCAATCTGACACTTGTGGATTTGCCAGGAATGACCAAGGTAAACAATGGTGGTAACTCATTATGGATTTGGTCATATTTGTTTTCACTTAAACAAATGTGGTTTTTCCTTACCCTTTATGAAAATAATCAGCTTTTTTTGGCAATTAACTTGGTCTTTTAGCAGCATTTGACATAGTTGAGCCCTCCTTTCTCTTTGAAACACTTTCTTTACTTGGCTTCCAGGATGCCACACCCTACAGGTTTATCTCCAGTCTCATGGGCTACTCCTTCTCGGTCTCTTGCTGGTTTCTTCTCATCTTTCTAGTGTCTAAACAGTGAGTGCCCCAGAGCTCAGTTTTTGGACTTCTTGTCAAGGGGACACAGTTACCCCCTTGATGATTTCATCCAGTCTTATGACTTTAAATACATGAGTGTCTCTATGCTGACAGCATTCATATATCTCTAGGTTTGTATATCCATCTGTCTACTTGACATATAAATTTAAATGTCTAATAGGTATCTCAGATTTGATGTGTCTAATACCAGATTCCTGACTTGTCCCTCAACCTGACTTGATCCTTCTGTAGTCTCCTTCATCTCAATAAATAGCAACTCTGTTCTATCAGTTGCTTAGCCAAAAAGTTTGTAGTCATCCTTGACACTTCTTATCCCACATCCTACTTCCTCTGTCAGCAAATCCTCTTGGTTCTCCAAACCTTTAAAATAGGTCCAGAACTCTATCATGTCTTACAAATTTGTTGCTGCCATTCTGATGTATCATCTCACCTGGATTACTATCATCTCACCTGGGTTACTATGATAGCCTCCTAACAGGTCTTCCTCATAATCCGTTCTTAACTAAGAAGCCAGAGTGATGCTGTTAAAGTGAAAGTTAGATTATTTCATTCCTTGGCTCAAAATCTCTCCAGAGGGGCTGGCCCCGTGGCCGAGTGGTTGAGTTCAAGCGCCCCGCTTCAGCGGCCCAGGGTTTCGCTGGTTCGGATCTTGGGCGCAGACTTGGCACCGCTCATCAGGCCATGCTGAGGCAGCGTCCCACATAGCACAACCAGAGGACCTACAATTAGAATACACAACTATATACTGGGCAGCTTTGGGGAGAAGAAGAAGAAGAAAAAAAGGATTGGCAACAGATGTTAGCTCAGCTGCCAATCTTTAAAAAGAAAAAAAAAAAAAAAAACTCTCCAGAAGCTTCTCATTTCACTGACAGTAAAAGCTGGAGTTCTTAAAGAGAGCTAAAGTATCTCCCTGATTTGTCCCCATTAGTCTTCTGCTAACTCCTGCTCCAGCCTTCTGTCCTTATTGTTCATTCTGCTGGAATGTACTTCCCTCACGTATATGCATATACCTCTCCCTTATCTCCTGTTTCTGATCATTCTCTCAGATGTCATTATCTGAGTGAGGTCTTCCCTGATTAGTCTATTAAAGAGCATAATCCAATTAAAAATAATTTAAAAGCACAACCTTCTCTCATCATTCCCTAGCCTCCTGTTCTGCTTTATTTTCTCCATAGCCTTACCACCACCTAGATACTATATATATGTCTTGGTTTCTTATCTGCCTCTCATCACTGAAAGGTAAGCTCTATGAAGGCAAGGATCTTGGTCTTTTTTTATTCACTCCTGTGACATAATCTGGCATGTAGAACAGTGCCTGAAATATAGTAGGCTTTCAATAAATATTTGCTACTTGATTAACAAATGAATTTGTCTCTAGGCAATTAACACTGACCAGTTCTTAACATGGTGAACTTTTGCTATTTTCTCAAATATCAAAGTTACATTTTGAGACTTTCACATATTACCAAATTCATAAATACCACTGTAGTTTATAATGTCTTCATTTTAACTATCTCTAAGTGGAGAAATAACCTATGTTCTGTGGATTAAATGGGAGAGAAAAAGCTGAGTTGGTTTTTGTTACTAGTTCCTTGCTCATCTCTGTTTGGTTTAGGTGCCTGTAGGTGATCAACCTAAGGATATTGAGCTTCAAATCAGAGAGCTCATTCTTCGGTTCATCAGTAACCCAAATTCCATCATCCTTGCTGTCACTGCTGCTAATACAGATATGGCGACGTCAGAGGCACTTAAAATTTCGAGAGAGGTAGATCCAGATGGTAAGGACAGATACTAATATTTAATGAATGCTCAGTTAACAATGGTAAATCTACCTTCAAGAAAGGAATTTTTGTTTTTAAAAGTAGTGTTTCTAGTTGTTAATACAGATTTAAAAAATAATGGTTTTCCATTTTGCTTATAATTTCAAATAGAAATTCTGATGGAAAATGAAGTTTTAACAGATAAGTTGCTGTACAGGCTAGGGAAAAATACTTCACACAGTGTCCATACTTGTAATGGTTACCTAATGGTTGTAAAATAAAATGGCTTTGCAAAAAGTTTGTGTAAATAAAATGATGTAGGATTTTGAATGGTTGACTTCTAAGATTAAATAATTCTCAGAGTAGGAAAATCATTGTAAATTTTTATGATACAGTAGATAATTATGGTATCTGAATTCTGCAGAGGCAGAAAACATTTAAACATGCTCAAGGCAGAGGGCATTCTTAGAAATAGAAGTAAAATCCTTTTATGAAGCATTCCTAACTCCATCCTGACCCAGACTGTGCATCAGTGTATGATACTTGACTAAGGCTGTAGTGTGTATCTCCTAGTATATATAAAACACCAGCTCGTAGGAGAGTGGTTATTATTGCTGCTAATAAATGTATGCTTTGCTCCATACAGGAGCCAGTTTTTTTTTACCTGAGTATTTGGAGGTTCTGTGAGCTGTGTCATCTTTCTTTTTTCCTGCTTTGAAGAAGAATTTCAAATAAATTGGGTAGGAAATTAAAATTCCCATAAACCGGGCGACTTTTTAAAATATTTTTATTTCAAGTTTTTAAGAAACTTTTATTACGTGAGTAACACTTATTTCAGTTAAATTAAAAGATAAGCTATATCAAAAGATTTATTTAAATTTTATTTGTATTAAACTGTTAGACATTTTATATGCATTTTATTTTAAATTGACCCTTGAGCCATAACTGTGATTGTGCTTTTGATCTCATAGTCTTAATCTAGTAATATATTATAAGGAAATAATCCAATCCAGTATTATTTATAGTATCATAAAACTAGAATCAACTTAATATGGCCCACAGTAGGAACAATTAAGTAAATTAAGATAATAATAGAATATGAAGTCATTAAAAAGGATGATTTTATAGATTTGGTACAATATGGAAAAATGTTTACATTTAAAAAACGTCATATGTAAGATTGGACATTATGCAGAGCAGCTGGGACTCACACGTTGCTGGTGGGGATCGGATAGTGATTTTGGGAGATAGTTTGGCAGTTTCTTAAAAAGTTAAATCAGTAGTCCTACTTCTAGATGGTTACCCATGTTAAATAAAAACGTATGTTCATATAAAAACCTGTCTGCAAATGTCTATGGTAGTTTTATTCATCATTTCCTAAAACTGGAAACAACTCAGATGTTTCTCAAATGGAGAATTAATAACCAAAGTATAGTACATGCATACCATGGAAGACTACTCAGCAATAAAAAGGAATGAACTATTGATACGTGCAACAATATGGATGACTCTCAGATGCATTCTGAGTCTGCCAAAGAAGCCAGACTCAAAAGGCTATGTATAGGATTCTATTTATATAACCTTCTGAAAAAGGCAAAGCTGGGAATGGAAAATGGGTTTGATTGGGTAGCACAAGAAAATTTTGGGGGTAATGGAACTGTTCTGTCTTGAGGTGGTAGTGACATAACCATTTGCATTTGTCAAAACTTGTAGAATTGTACACAAAAGAAGTAAATTTTAAAGAAATTCTTTAAATGCTTATAAAAAGCCCAAAGAGCTAATATAAAATTACATATGAAAATTATAAAAAATTGTAGGGGCCGGCCCAGTGGTGTAGTGGTTAAGTTTGCACGCTCTGCTTTGGCGGCCTGGGGTTTGCTGGTTTGTATCCAGGTCGTGGACCTAGCACGGCTCATCAAGCCACGCTGTGGTGGCATTCCACATAAAATAGAGGAAGATTGGCACAGATGTTAGCTCAGCCACAATCTTCCTCAATAAAAAAGAGGAAGATTGGCAACAGATATTAGCTCAGGGCCAATCTTCCTCACCAAAAAAAAAGTACACAATGATTAAAATTAGTTTTTAAAAAGTATTTGTAAGCAAAGATTAGAAAAGCATTTCCAAAATGATGACAGAGATAATGTTAGGTGGGATTATAGGTGAGGATTTTCCTTAATTAATACTTAATGGCTTTATTTAATGGGTCATTTTTTTTTCTTTTTTGCATTTATCAGGTCGCAGAACCCTAGCTGTAATCACTAAACTTGATCTCATGGATGCGGGTACTGATGCCATGGATGTATTGATGGGAAGGGTTATACCAGTCAAACTTGGAATAATTGGAGTAGTTAACAGGTTAGCAATTAAGAATGGGATAAGAATTCAGCATTCTCATTTCAAAGCAAATCTAAATTTTAAAAATCAGTCTGAAATGTGATAGTGTCCCGTTTTTCCCCCTTTTACTGTAATCTTGGTATTGCTAAAGAATTCATTGCTCTAAAGAGAGAAGAGAAATTCACCAAAGTCTCCTGTAGATATTTTTGATGGAAAATGTTTCTAGAGTAAACATTACCACAAAATGGAAGATAATTTAATAGTGAGGTTTTAAAAATTCCTGCCTGTTATGTATGAGGAGGGCACTGGATAAGAAAAAATACTATTTAATTTGCACCCAATCAAGAAAGAGTTTGTGTTAAGGTGGTAGGATTTTAATAGATTAGTTTAATGTCTAGCGTTAGTGATTCTATGTAATTGCCAGGATATGACCTGGAGAAATTTTATTAAAGGTACCCTAGTTATAAATAGCTGGTATTAAAAATTGTGGAAAGGAAACTATTGTTGAGTGTCTAATTATGTTCAGACACTATACTGGGAGCAATTTGCAAATGATATCCTTATGAACCCCTACAACAGCCCTGATGAGGCAGGTGTTGATGTCTATTTTATAATCAGAAAACTCAGGGGGCCAGCCTGTGGCCGAGTGGTTAAGTTTGTGTACTCCGCCTCAGTGGCCCAGGGTTTCACCAGTTTGGATCCTGGGCGCGGACATGGCACCGCTCACTAGGCCATGTTGAGGCGGCATCCCACATGCCACAATTAGAAGGACTCACAACTAAGAATAAAAAATATGCAACTATATACTGGGGGGATTTGGGGAGAAAAAGCAAGAAAAAAAAGATTGGCAACATTGTTAGCTCAGGTGCCAATCTTTAAAAAAAAAAAAAAAGAAAAAAAACTTAAGTTATACATTTACCAAAGTCACATAGCTGGTGAAAGCAGAGCCCAGTTCAAATGAAGATCTCTCTTGGTCCAAAGCCTTCATGAAATTCTCATGAGATCTGGGTTCTAGTCCTAGTTCGTCCACAAACTAGATGGTTTTAAACCCACGTTAAACGACACCAGCCATCTTTGGGTCTCAGCCCTTTTAAAAATGAAAATGTTTTTACTAAATAAAATCTAGGATCCATTCCAGTTGTCTGCTTCTATTCATATGTCCTCCTACCTCATGCCTATTAAGACTTAAAAAAAATCTCATTATTTCCCTGTTCAGGCAAGCAGGTGGTATAAAACTGTTGTATTTGTAGATGACTGCTCTTCAAGTTAACCTAATTATATTTTGGTAGAAATTAGTTGCCTGTCCATGGATAAATATAGTTAGTTAATACACATATTAATAGTTAACACACATATAATAGTTAATACACATATTTTTTCACCTCTGTCCCTGTTATTTAAGAGTACTGCTTTTGACTGTAGTGAATGGTAATAATGAGGCCTAAACTGTTCAGGCATACTTACTTACAAGTCACATAGTTTGAATCTTGGCTGAGCCGCTTGGTATGTGACCTTGTGTAAGTTTAACCTCCCTGAGCCTCACTTCCTTTGCTATCAAATGGGATAACACCTATCACATGGAGTTATTGTGAGAATTAAATAACACAATCCATGTCAGGCATTAGGAACAGTGCCTGGTGCTATCATCATCACCATCATCATCCAAGGTATGTAGAGGACCACAGTTGACTTTACTTGAACAGTGTTGTTATTTTTCAACTTTAGGAGCCAGCTAGACATTAACAATAAGAAGTGTGTAACTGATTCAATCCGTGATGAATATGCTTTCCTTCAAAAGAAATACCCATCTCTGGCCAATAGAAATGGAACAAAGTATCTTGCTAGGACTCTAAACAGGTAACATTTTTACCTCTTGGAAAATGAGATATTTTTGGTTTTCCAATAGGTGTCTAAGACCATTCATTTCCAGTTCCTTACAGTTTCATAATGTTCTTGTGTGTACTGTTTGACCCTTAATTCCATCATCCAATTCCATAGGTTCTTGTATAGTAGAGACATGTGGATGTCTCTGTTTTTATTGGGGTGGGTGGCATTAAATCATCATGTAGTCTAGGAATGCTCAAGTAAACTTTAAAATGTTTTAATTATGAAATTCTTGACAGTCAGTGTAATACTTTTGAGGATAGAACTAGATAGCACATGACTTCATTTCCACTTTGGATTTCAGGAACTGAATTGAAATTTAAAAATTTCACATAATCTAGTCTTAATTTAGGATGTCTTCTATTCCTATTCATAAAAAGAATTTAAGCTGTGTATCTTTAATTCTGAATGCCCACTTACGGTAGTGGGACTGGAAGACCTTTCTAGATGATTTATATATGACTGAAGTGAAAGCTATTGTCCCTTGCTTTTGTCTTATTCCCTAAATACATTAAAGGCGGATGGACTTGGATCTTAATAAGACTGATTTTCACTATTCTGAGTCCCCATTGTAAAAGATAAGTCAGAAACCAAAATTACATAGGTAGAATTGGATTGAGTAGCTTACTTTCTTTGAGGTAGTTGCAATAATATAAAAATATATATTTTTTCAATTTATATTTTGTTCTCAGCAATTGCTACAATTTGATGGGTTGAAATTTGAAAAGCATTGACCAAGACAGCTTCTTTCATGACATTATTTTTCAGACTAAGTATTTACTCCTAGTCTAAATTGCATTATTTCCTGCCAAGACAAAGTATTTGACAGGTTTCGCCATTATCTGTATTTTTAAAATTTGACCTGTTTGGGTCTTCACAATACACAATTTTACTTCAAAATCCTTCCTCTCTAACCTGTCTTAGGTTACTGATGCACCACATCAGAGACTGCTTACCGGAACTGAAGACCAGAATAAACGTCCTGGCTGCTCAGTATCAGTCTCTTCTAAACAGCTATGGGGAACCTGTGGATGACAAAAGTGCTACTCTACTCCAGCTTATTACCAAGTTTGCCACAGAATATTGTAACACTATTGAAGGAACGGCAAAGTATATTGAAACTTCTGAGCTGTAAGTAAGAAGTTTCTCTGTGGATATGGTTACCTGGATTGCTGGATGATTTTTGCTTTAATTCTGAGATTATCTGATTGTAATTTATTATCTATAAAACAGGAATATCACTTTATAGGAATTTTAGGATTATGTCTGATATGTGTGTAAAAATGCTTCATAAACTATGTAAAGTAAAAATTTCAGAGTTGTTTTTTCTAACAAGACTTTTTTTTCTAACAAGACTTTGATAAACATTTTAAATACTTCATAATTTGAATTTTTCAATGTTTCTTTACTACACACAGTATAATTTTTCATGAAAAAGTTAAATGCAGGTAAGTAAAAAGAATAAAATATAAGAACAAAATGACCCTTAATTCCATCATCCAAAGATAATACCTGCTAATTTTGGCATTAATCTAGACATTTTTCTATGCATTTATAAAACATTAGAAATACTTATATTACACATCTTTAAAAATCACATGCTATACATGCTACTTTGGAATTATTTCCTTATATCAACATGTTACAACTAATATTAATTATACATTTATATTATCAGTTTTAAGATCTACATAGTATTTTACTTTATAGATATACTCTCATTTGTTGAACCAGACCCCTACTATAAATAGTTTGTTTTCAATTATACATAAATATAAACGATGTTGTAATGGATTACCTTTGGGGCATGTATCCAAGTAAACCATTAGGATAAATTCCTAGGGAATTACTAGATCATAGGGTATAACATCCTCAGATCTTATTATTGCTATACTATTAGTAGGTTGTATTGTTTTACTACTAGCAATATATAAGAATGTCCAGTTCTCTATACTCTTATTTCAAAAAAATCTTTAATTTTGAAATAATTATAGACTCTTCTGAAGTTACAAATAAGTGTATATTGGAGGTCCCATTCAGCCTTCATCCCGCCTCTCCCAGTGTTGACGTCTTGCATAACTATACTTCAATAACAAAACCAGAAAATGCACATTGGTACAGTCCACAGAGCTTTTCACATTTCACCAATTACACATGCACTCGTGTGTGTGTAGTTTTATGTACCTTTGTGTAAACCAGGTGGCCTTTTATGTGAGTTAACTCCATAAAGAGAGTATTTAACAGACTAATTATTGAATGGTTATATGTGTGGCATATTGAGGGAAATTAACATTACTAAGAGGAGCCTTAGTGGGTAAGGTAGGTCAAGGTATAAAATATGAGATTTGATTAGGTGGCAAAAAGGGGTATAATCAACTATTTTTATTTAAATACTTATTAAATATAATACATATCCAGAAAAGTGCATATAACATACACAGATAGTTTTATAAGTAGTTAATAAAGCAAATATCTGTATAATCACCAACCCTTTAGAACACTGAAGAGAGACCATGTACATCTCTTTCAGGGATTGGGAGAGGTCCATAGTTTACGAATGCATTTGGGTTGGGCTCTGAATAGCACTTGGGAAGGCAGTAAGGAGAGCAGTGGTTTCGGTTTTGAGCAGCAAAGAATAATGCAGGGTGTATTTGGAGAACGGTATGTACAGTGATGGGACATAAGAGGAGGTAAGGCAGGAAAGGTATCTAAGAACAAGATTGTGGAAAGTCGAATGTCTTCAGAATTTGGAGAACTATACAAAATAAAACACTTTTGGTCAGAAGAGTAATCCGTTTTAAAAGGATGTTTCTGGTCATTATGGAAAAATATTTGGAGAAGGGAAAGGTTGGAGGCAGAGAGATCAATTACTGGTGGTTTTTAACCATTTTTAAGCATACAATTCAGTAGCATTAATTTGATTCACAATATTGTACAACATCCACATCATAGTATCTAGTTCCAAAGTTTTTCATCACCCCAATAGAAACGCTGTTCCATTAAGCAGAAACTCCCTCTTCTCCCCTCCACCAGCCCCAGTAACCTCTAATTTTCTTTCTGTCTCTATGAATTTGCCTATTCTAGATATTTCCTATAAGGGGAATCATACAGTATTTGTCCTTTTGTGTCTTGGCTTATTTCACTTAGCATAATGTTAGGCTAGTACTTTCTGCCTAGACTACTGTAAGAAAGTAGTGAATAGGAGGGGTGAAAACAGGGAGGAAGGGGTGATTTGGGGAGACATAAAGGTGTTTGTAGAATTCAGCTGGACTTGAATTAAAAAGTAAAAGATAATATACCAGGGTTTCTAGTCATTAAGATAGGACACACAAGGTACCCAGTACTAGGCCCAGAGATTTAATTTGTCTAAAGCAGGTGTAGGCAAACTATAGCCCATCCACTAAGAATGATTTTTCCATGGTTGAAAAAAAATTCAAAGAATATTTTGTGACATGAAAATGATATAAAATTCAGATTTTACCATGCATAAGTTTTATTGGAACACAGCTATGCTTGTTTACATACTGTCTGTGGCTGCTTTTGTGCTCAATGGCAGAGTTGAGTAGTTGTGACAGAGATTGGCGTGAAAAGCCTAAAATATTTACTATCTGGCCCTTCAAAGAAAAAGTTTGCCGACCTCTAGATTGTGAATAAACAGAAATAAGTAAGATACTGTTTCTTGACCTTAATGAGCTCATAGTCTTGTTTGAAGACAAATAGGGCAAAGAAGTTGAGTAGTTCTTAGTTAACTGATGTTTTCTGACAGAACAGTTTATAGACACACGCAAGTATACATGAATCCCTTTCATGGACTGACTCCTTTCCCCAGTAAAAAAAAAAATTAGAGACTGGTTCATAATGGAATTAAGAACACATGGAAATGGGAATTGTCTAGATGAAGTTGTTTATCTGAGGCTTTCTCAGAAAATGAGACAAGCTTAAAGCTTATAGAAAGACTTCCAACTTGTAGCTTCTTCCCTTTCTAGTAATACTGGAAACCATATACTTCATTGCCTTTCAGATGCGGTGGTGCTAGAATATGTTATATTTTCCATGAGACGTTTGGGCGAACCTTAGAATCTGTTGACCCACTAGGTGGCCTTAACACAATTGACATTTTGACTGCCATTAGAAATGCTACTGTGAGTATGCTTAACTTTTAGAATTTTTTGAAATGAGTTAAAGCTTTATTATTTTTTAGCCCATATAACTGTAATACTGTATCTTTTTTTGTGAATTGTACTGTTTATTATTTTGCTCTCCTACTTGAAATAAGAAGCACTAATCATGAAAAATGCCAAAAATGTGGTTTAACTTTTGAGAAGACCTAGAATCATAAGTAGCTATAATAAAAGCTCAAAATTTTATTTTTAAGGGTCCTCGTCCTGCGTTGTTTGTGCCTGAAGTTTCATTTGAGTTACTAGTGAAGAGGCAAATCAAACGTCTGGAAGAGCCCAGCCTCCGTTGTGTGGAGCTGGTCCATGAAGAAATGCAAAGGATCATTCAGCACTGTAGCAACTACAGCACCCAGGTCCTGAGAGAAATGGGACGGGCCTCAGATTCAGTAGTGAAACACAGGAGGCGGGAGGGAATTTCTAAGATGAACAAGTCACAGTCTGCAGTTCCCTTATCTAAAAGTGACTTGAAATAGCGTATTTAAATGTAGCTTCGAAATCTAATTCAGTATTTTAGTGATTATTTAATTTTCCTTTAAACAAATAAATTGCCTGTTACATTTTTCTTTCTTCCATCATATATAGGAATTGTTGAGGTTTCCTAAACTTCATGATGCCATAGTTGAAGTAGTGACTTGTCTTCTGAGAAAACGGTTGCCTGTTACAAATGAAATGGTGAGCTGTTATTTTACAAATCATCGATGTTGTTACAATTAGTAAAAGTTTTCTTGTACGGCATTATGATTAGAGTTTAGGCATAATGTTCCCCAGTGTACTGGGAAGAAGAAGAAGTGCATTTCAGTCTTATTTCAAAGGCAACTTTTCAATAATTCTGGTATAAAGTGCCTTCTTCATATTTTAATCATTGTTAGCCTGCAGCCCCAGGTTTTCATGAGAATGGAGTTATTGTTGAGGCTTGTGAATGGCTTTGCTCTGTTATGTAGCAGCACTGATCTAATGGAGAAGTAGTTCTTCTTCAGCCTCAGTAAACTGAACCTTTGTAGCAGTCTCTTATTGAACTATGAATTACATCAGGTAATTTGAACACTTCTACAACAGTTTGCTTGTTTGATGACCTAATGCTATTATATCATAGTTTGCCTCTATTTTGTGGATTGCTGCTATCCTTAAAAATGAAAATGCTGAGGGGCTGGCCCCATGGCTGAGGGGTTAAATTCGCGCACTCCACTTTGGTGGCCCAGCGTTTCGCTGGTTCGGCTCCTGGGTGCAGACTTATCAAGCACCCAGGCCATCACCTCATTAAGCCATGCTTCGGCAGCGTCCCACAGAGCACAACCAGAAGGACCTACAACTAGAATATACAACTACGTACTGGGGGGCTTTGGAGAGAAGAAGAAGAAGAAAAAAGATTGGTAACAGATGTTAGCTCAGGGCCGATCTTAAAAAAAAAAATTAAAAAGAAAACTCAAATTGGCCAAAATATGGGATAAGCATTTGAAATTGCCCTTATGCCTCTAATTGTTGGCTGGGTATTTTTTTTTTCCCCTTTCTGGTCACTAAAAGTGCATTTGGGTCCTTGGCTCAGGATGGTGAGCCCCAATGGAAGTTTACTAAGAGTACAAAACCATCCTTGGAAGTACAGAATGTACGTGCTGCTCCTCTCTTGTTTGCTAGCAAGCATAACCCCAGATTGAGATGAGTAAGACCATAGCCTGATCTCAGACTCTACCCACTGATATCACAGAATCAATGGAACTTCATGTGAATAGAGCCTTTTCATCTGGTTCTTGACCTTTTGGTGCTGATCTGATACCTGAGACTTGTCAGGACAGTGCAAATGGAGTTAGTTCAATCTCTGTAATGCTTGAGAAGTTAACTTCAACTTTCCTTTTTGATTACTGACCCATTAGGATTTTGAATCATGTATAATATTTAAACTAGGTGCTTCATAATCAAGGCTAATCAATCATTAACTCAGGTCTTTATATTTCATTTTTTTAAAAAAATTATTTATTTATTTATTTATTTTGAGGAAAGATTAGCCCTGAGCTAACATCTGCCGCCAATCCTCCTCTTTTTGCTGAGGAAGACTGGCCCTGAGCTAACAACCGTGCCCATCTTCCTCCACTTTATATGTGGGACGCCTCCCATAGCATGGCTTGCCAAGCAATGCCATGTCCGCACTTAGGATCCCAACCGGTGAACCCCAGGCTGCCAAAGTGGAACATGTGCACCTAACCACTGTGCCACCACACCGGCCCCTGTATTTCATTTTTTAAATTGAGATAATTGACATACAACATTATTTTAGTTTCAGGTGTACAACATAATGATGGAATATTTGCATATCTTGTGACATGATCACCACAATAAGTCTAGTTAATGTCCATCATTGCACATAGTTAGTTTTTTTTCTTGTGATGAAAACTTTTAAGGTCTACTCCCTCAGCTCTTTAAATGTATCCTTTATCCAAATAAAGTTAACATTTTTAAGTTATGTCTGCTTATGAAATGTTTTCTTATTGTTGAAATCGAACTAAAACTTTGACCTAGAATAGTGGATAGAAAAGTTGCATGAAGCCTTGGAACTTAGATTTGCATCAGGTAGATAACTTTTTTCCCCTAACAATGAACTACTTCTAACTACCTTAATGTCATTTTTCTCCTCTTAGAAATGCAATCTTAGATGCTGAAATGTAAATAACTCAAAAAATAGAGCAAATTATTATTTGGCATAAGATTTATCAGTTGGAGTATAATCATAGAGTATTTATTTAGACATCAGTTTTCTGTACTTTTTTATAGTTGTCTTTTAATAAGTTTTATATGTATTTCTCAAAGTAAAATTAGGTTGACATATTTTTGTATAGCCCAATTTTATTTTTTTTCTAGGTCCATAACTTAGTGGCAATTGAATTGGCTTATATCAACACAAAACATCCAGACTTTGCTGATGCTTGTGGGCTAATGAACAATAATATAGAGGTAAATGCCATTCAAGTTGTCTTTTATAAGCGAGAGAAAATCTGCTGTAACTCAGTTATAGTCAACTTAATTGAGCATGGGATAACTATAAAACATACCAGCATATTATTGTCTGTTATATTCCAGGAAGTATGCTGAGGGCATGACATTTTCTTAAATTTAATTCTCAAAACCGTCTGGAGGCATTATTTCATTTTCTGCTCATGAAACGGAAACTCAAAGGATCTGGGATTCATTGATTTAGTGTTGAAGGACTGCCTGGCTCCCTTTCAATAACTGTTGCAGTTTATTCAGGTTGAAATGTGTAAAACAAAGTGAATGTTTAAAATTGTTTTCATTTGACTCTGAAAGCTGTAAAGGGAAAGATTCCAAGAATTATTTGGAAAAGAGTATTCTTTTCACCACTACTGGGGTGGCTGCATTTCACGGATTCTTTTTTTCCATTTGAGGGTTCATGTTACAATTTGCATAAGATCTCAGGTGGAGCCAAGACTGGCAGATAGAGCAACTTATCTGGATGCTATTTTTTTCTCTGCCATTTTCATCCAAGAACAGTAAATTTTTCTGCTACTCCTTAATCCAGTAAGACTTGAGTCTTCTATATCAGAGTTCCTCTTTTGTGTGGGTGGAGAGAAAATCCATGGCTTATTGACTTCAACCCTATGGTTAAACAGATGAGGAACCTGAGGCCCACAGATGATAACAGCTGTTACTTGAATGCTTATTTTGCTGGGCACTGTTAGAGGAAACAAGCAACTTCTCTTTAACAGGTACAGAGAGAACTATTTTTAGCTACATAGCTGAGGTGATTCCTATTATCAGAAAAAATTCCAAAATGCACATGAGTAAGGCACTTTAAAACACTCAGAAAGTAGACTAGGTAACAGTTATGTTAAAAAAAAATAGCATGTAGACACTTGCTTAGGATAAGGATTTTAGTTCTTGTAACAATGAAACCAACTTCATGGAAAATTTGTGTCCGGAACAGTTTTTGTAATACTGACAAAGTCTTTCATGATATGGTTTTCAGATCAGTATTTTTCTACAAATGAGTATGTCTCTGGTTTTAATGACCCTGTGCTAAAGAACTTTATGTGGATATTTTTCATTAACCTTATGAGGGTAGATAATATTAACAGACTTGGAAACCAAGGTTTAGAGTTGGTAACTTGTCTAGTTAAAGCAAGTAAACCAGGTCTGTTGGGCTCCAGGGCCAGCTAAGGTCGTAACTGGTTGGTAACAGATTAGGGTGAGAATTTCTGTTCTCCAGATTCCCCTGCTGTTTGCTTTGTGTTCTTCTTTGAAAGGTACATCTTAACATGCTTTTTATTCTGGCGATTACTAAAATCCATCTATTTTTATCATTTGTTGTATTTTTTACCCCTGGCTTACCTCCCATGAAAAAATGAAAATAGGTCAAATTTGTCAAAAACAAAAATTTCTTACCCATAAAACATCATTGTGAAGCTTTGTTAAACTTACACCTTTTTGCAGTTTTGAGAGTATTCATGAAATACTTTCCATTTAGGAGCAATTTTGACTTTAACCTAAATGCTTTTCTACAGTATTTGATGCTGCCTGTGAGAGAGCCATTGTTAACACCTACATCCTTTTATTATTTCCATAGTCTTGCACCTGTCATGGTGCTTGACATATAGTAGGTGTGCCGTGTCTGTTGGCTGAAGTTAACAGTCACTTTAGTGTAGTACCAGAGATACTTTGATAATATTAGCAAGTTAGAAGAGTGGGCAGTTGATCAGTCTGTTCAATTAGCCAGGTTACAGAAAGGACTATTAGTTTTCGACTCTACATTTATTTCCTGGAGATAGTTTAGAATAAAAACACAACATTCTTACAAGATAAGCTTCACCACAGATATTTCTCAGCGTTATGTGGGAATTGTGGGAATTTAACACACAGGTTGCAGGTTAGAGTGATTTTTTAAAGACTTTGCTCAAGTTTTGTATGATCTGTGCACTTCAGATGCTACATGGTGTTCTGAAGGCTCATGTTCCCCGTTTATGTGGGGACAGTTTAAATCAATGATTCTTAAATTAGTGGGAAAGGGAGAGGTGTTGGTCCACAGCCCCTCATTTGAGAATCCCTTGTATAGGGAGCCGCTGTTACTGATGTTGTATTGTATCCCTCAGGTGTGTTGGGGCAGAAAAAAAGATTGAGCATTGGGTTAAATGATTTGTTTATTTTAAAATATAATTATGGCATGAGTCCCAACAGTGAGAGAATATACTGTAAGTTATTCCACACCTTTCACTTAAGCTGAACGTTTTTTAGTAGGCTTATATCTCAATGCTCTGATAATCAACTTTTGTTTTGCTTGGTTGTGTTTTATAGGAACAAAGGAGAAACAGGCTAGCAAGAGAATTACCTTCAGCTGTATCACGAGACAAGGTAAAAAACAATGTTTTTAAAGCATATTCCAAATACACAAAGATGGATTGGTACTTATGAACTGAAAAAATTCAGTTTTAGGAGTAATTTTTTTCTTCTCCCTTTAATACGCCATTGGAACTATTTCATTGAGTGAAGGTATGCAAGTTTAAAATAATAGGCTTTGAGTAATTTAAAGATAATAGTATTTTGAATACATTGGAATAAATGCTTAAAGGTGGCTTTTTAAGCATCAAGCCTTTTTAAAAGAATTCACAATCAGTGACTATCAACTTTGTAAAATTAGTTGAAATCACTAATGACTTCCTTATAACAAGGTTTTTTGGAGAGCAAAGACACAAAATGCACATAACAGGTTTTAGTTACCTGTAATACCTATAATAGCTGCATATTATATTTGTGTGTATAAAAATCTGTTACCTTGAATTCTTTATCAGGAAAGATCTTACCAAATTCCAAAAATAAAAATGAAGTTTTTGGCTGTGGATTTTTCTCAGGTGTTCATTGAAGAAAGCCTTTAACAAATGTGACAATGGTAATGGTGCAGGAAATAAGGCAGAATAAACGTTAATTGTATGTCCCATGATTACTTTTGTTTTTCATGTTACTTTACTGTTGTGATGCAGAGGGGGAAAGTTCACATTTACAGAATGTTTCTGAATGCACTTTTGGCATCCTTGATTTTCTTCCTGCATTTTTTGCCTTTAGTCTTCTAAAGTTCCAAGTGCTTTGGCACCTGCCTCCCAGGAGCCCTCCCCTGCTGCTTCTGCTGAGGCTGATGGCAAGGTCTGTTCTCACTCTTAATTGAAGCCTGCATGCCTAGTTGTTTGGTGCAACATAATCGTCTTGAAACAATACACCACATAGAATGTTAATAAGGGATATTGTTGCAAAGGTCATTTTATTTTAGTCTAAGAGAAATTTTAAATTATATAACAGTAGATACTTCATAAAATAAATTATTGTTGATATGCTTTTGCTTGCAATATAGAAGATGTACACAGAAAAAGTAATTTAAAGAGGAAATTATCCTGCACTTTTTGAATTTCAAGACATATTGGTATTTACATTTTGCTTGTTAAACTGCATGTTTTAACATATCTTTTAACAGTTAATTCAGGACAGCAGAAGAGAAACTAAAAATGTGAGTTTCTTGCTTCAGACTGGGAATGTTGGTGCCTTTGGTTCTCACTGAAACAGTCTTCAAAGCCAGTGAAGAACCTCTTTGTACAGGGACATCTATCTCTTGTTGTCTGTGTTAGGTTTTTAATGTTCCTCTTATCTAACTAACCCTTCTAAGATGGCATTAATTCTAGTTTTAACATTGTTTTAAATAATAATAGGCTTTCCCACTGTTTTCTATTACCTTTAAGAATAGTTTTGAATTTAATATTTTGGTAGGGAGTTAAGATTCCAAAGATGGAAATTGTACTTTTGGACATTTCCTCTTTAAAGGTTCTGAGATCTGTCCAGTCCTGTTAGATAATCTTTTCATGCTTCTTACACTTCCATTCAGTTTGCACTTGTCACCCTAAATGTGTAGCTTAACACGTGCCTCAACAGCTTAAGCAAATTCAAAACAAACGAGGACTGAGAGAGTTGGAGACTATTGTCAATTCTTGATAAACTTTTTAGGGGTAGATTAAGAAAGCATGTCTAAATAATTTAGGTCATTTCTCGTTTTTCCATTTTTAGCTCCTTTTCTTTCTTATTGTCCAGATTTAAAGTTCTGAACCTCAAATAAAATCTTAGAAATGTCTTCTCTTCTCTCAGCCCGCTGTGCTCAGATCTTAAGAGAACCATTTCAATCACTGCTTAAGTTTTATTTTACTCATGGCATCATCTTGAATTTGCTCACTTTCCTTAAGATTTCATTTGATAGAGCATTTGTGTATAGTTAATGGGCATTTTAAAAAATATAATTACTCATTCAAAAATTAATGTGTAATATAAATATACAGCCTTTATTTAAATATAGCTCACTTTAACATATTAGAGGCTAATTTTGGCCAGTGTTTTGATTCAGAATGATATCAAAAACTGACATTTTTCTAACAGTTGCCATGACTCTCCTGTTAAATTTACATAAGCCATTTTTTATTTCTATCTATAACTTTTGGATGTCATCTCCATTTTAGATTGTAAGATCTTAAAGAGCATCTGAAAACATCTCTTAAATGTTGATGAATTAGTGGTTTTCCCATTATCCTGAATAGTCATTTTTTCTTTTAGGAAAAATAAGATATCCTAGAAAAGAAGGTACAAAAGCACTTCTGCTTAATGGATGGTAGCACTAGATTTCTTTCAGCAGATTTTTTTGAGGGAACTTATGGTTATGTCATATTCCACATTTTAGGCAGCTTAAAGTCACTATCAGCCTAAGAATCGTCAATGTAGTCTTGTTTCTTTTATTGAAGAGTTTCTACTTTTATCCTGTAGTGCTTCTGTTGACTATTAGGAATGGAGACTGACTTGAGTAATATAAACTCTTAAGTTTTGGAGACATGAGTTCATAAAACTTTTGGAGAGATCATAGTTCAGCAGTGTTTAAGATTACTTTGAAGAAATTAAGCTGAATGGCAGTTCTGTTCTTCCTTGTGCTTTTAATGAGGACTCTTGTTTTTAAAAGCAGCTTATACTTTTTCTACAATCTAGTGTTAGAAGGGTTGGAGAAGAGGATAACTTTTTTTTCCTGCTTTATCTCCCCAAATCCCCTTGGTACATAGTTGTATATCTTAGTTGCAGGTCCTTCTAGTTGTGGCATGTGGGATGCTGCCTCAACGTGGCCTGACGAGTGGTGCCATGTCCACACCCAGAATCCGAACCAGCAAAACCCTGGGCCCTTGCAGCAGAGTGCGCAAACTTAACCACTTGGCCACAGGGCCAGCCCCCGAGGATAAATTTTTAAAAGTTAGCAAATGATAAAGAAAAAAGGAGTGAAATAGGACCTATATTACAGGCTGAGGCCTTGCAAACAACTTACAACAGAACCTCTTATTTAGATAGCTCAGGGTTCCAGTTACACATGCCACCCACCATCTCTGCCCCTGTTATCTGTCTGAATAGATTAAACGCCAGATGGGTACTGGACGTGTGTTCCCTTTGACTACTGTCAAAGAAAAGGAACTCTGTTAGTTTATGTCAGATCTGATGTGTTTGGTATAGGTTTTGGAACATTTGTTTTTTTCAGGTTGCATCTGGAGGTGGTGGGGTTGGAGATGGTGTTCAAGAACCAACAACAGGCAACTGGAGAGGAATGCTGAAAACTTCAAAAGCTGAAGAATTATTAGCTGAGGAAAAATCAAAACCAATTCCAATTATGCCAGCCAGTCCACAGAAAGGCCATGCTGTGAATCTGTTAGATGTGGTAAGCCATGAGAATTTGGGTGAGGACTAATATGACCAAATGACTAGGAAAACACTTCCAAAGACAAAAGGAACTAAAAGTCTCAGAAATGTCTATAACTTTTCAATGTTAAATGTTGCCATTTCAAAATGGCACAAAAGTTAATATTTTTTCCCCTTTATCCCATTCAGCCGGTTCCTGTAGCACGAAAACTGTCTGCCCGTGAACAGAGAGATTGTGAGGTTATTGAACGACTCATCAAATCATATTTTCTTATTGTCAGAAAGAATATTCAAGACAGGTTAGTATGACGTGATATAAACCAGCCTAGAATACTGCTACATGATTCCATAATCTGTTTTCAAAACATGTATTTTTAAAATTTTAGGCTTTTATTCTAAATCAGATAGATCATCTGATTGTTTCCTTTTGCAGTGTGCCAAAAGCAGTAATGCATTTTTTGGTTAATCATGTGAAAGATACTCTTCAGAGTGAGTTAGTAGGACAGCTATATAAATCATCATTGTTGGATGATCTTCTGACTGAATCTGAGGACATGGCACAACGCAGGAAAGAAGCAGCTGATATGCTAAAGGTACAGTGAAGGTTTTTGAACTGGGTTGTAGATGTAAACATTCACAAACATTTACCGTCTAACATGCAGTCTGATTCTTGGAGAGATATATATGTTTATATATATATATATATATATATATATATATATATATACTCTTCATATGATGGCTAATCTTTTTCTGTTGGTACCTGATTAGATTGAAATTCCAGAGAAGATACTGGTTAATATAAATCTACCACATATAAAGTGGAGGGATTATTCCACATAATTCAGATTCTTTGATATCTATCATAACTTAATAAGCATTTATAATTTTATCTTCTTTAATGCAGGCGTTACAAGGAGCCAGTCAAATTATTGCTGAAATCCGAGAGACTCATCTCTGGTGAAGAGAACTGTTTAACACTGAGACTGTTGACTCGAAACTTGCTAGTTACTGCCTACTTGAGTAGAATTTTATTTATGAACTCCTGTGTATTGCAGTGGTATGAATCTGCTCATGTGAAGACTGGCTATAAACTGAAAATTGTACTCTGTATTACAGAACAAATCACATATTTAATCCAAATAATAAATGGCTGTTTCTAAAGTTTTCCAGTATATATAAAATACATCAAGTCTGTCTTGTCACAGTTTCATTTGAACTTAAAAAGACCTGTTAATGTTCTAGTTGTAAAAGCAGTTTGCCTGTGGATAAGATGACCTGTGTAATCTGTTAGTAGTCTTAAAGCCGCTGTCATAGTCCTTCAAGAAGAATGTACCAAGACATTTCATACAACTATAATGCATGCACTATATAAACCGATCTGGCTTTGAAAGATGTGGGTTGACAAGTTACTCACATAGTCACTGTATTCCACCTGTCCTTTGATTTACAGTTTTATTGAGCTTCTCTGCAACCTTTGATGTGTTAGTAAGAAAGCTGAATGCATAAGAAGACCTTTAACGTTGACAGTGATGCGGTGGGCATAATGTGTAGCTACGCAGCCCTTCTACTTCTGGGTCCACGTTGCCCTAGTGCATTAAAAACTAAAGTATCCTTGATTCTTACTTAAATCTGGAAGCATGAATTACGTTTTCCTGCATTAAAAACAACCATCTAGGCTTGGATATCTAGGAAGACCAGTTCCCTTTTTTTAGCGTTCTAATAAATTCCCCTTATAATAGTAGTAATTCAGATCTGTCTTTAAATTGGGGCACTTAAACCATGCTCCAAGATTCACTTGGAGGTGGTACTTAAAACCAAATACTGCGTTAATCATTGAAGTATATCTTCACTCTATAAGTATTAGTTGGTAATAAATTACTGTTGAGTCGTACCAACAAAATACATTAGAATCGAGGTATGAAAATACTGGTGGAGCCTTACTATTTAAATAAGAAAAACATCCAGACACAACACACTCTCCTAAAGGCTTACAGACTACTAAATTGCATTCAGGGAGTGGGGGTTAGGACATACATATATTTTATTAAAATTCCCCAGGTGATTCTTGAATATGAATTACAAGTTTTAAGATGGGTCGTAATCCTTAAGGCATCTAGCGCCATCTCTAACAGATAAAATGTTAATTATATATTGCAGACATTAAAATTTCTTTTTAGTTATGACATTTATGAAGGACTGTTGGCAGGGACAATATGACTACATCTGTTAATTTTAGCTTATGGTACCCATTACTAAGAAACAATAGGCCCAGCAACTGGTCTCCAACATAAAAAACCAGACTCAATATGCTATCATATGGTACTACTATGAATCTGTTAGTACTATCTTGATGATAGAATATATGCTACCAAAATGTTTGTTAGCACACTTTAAAATCACTCTGGCATCATTAAACACCAGTTTTGAAATTACAGCCATCCATATTTACTTTTTTCAGATAGATCAGATGACTAGCGTTCTGGCCTTCTGAATTTGTAAGGGGAAAAACAAAACCTTACAATGCACTTTTCTCCAACATATCCAACAGATTTCAAACTGAAAATCTTAGCTTTAAAGTAATGCACTTGCTAGCACTACACACCTTGTACAGAGAAAAACAGGCAAGAAAGGTATGGAAAGAGAAAACCTTCCTTTGTTGGTCCTCACAGTGAAGTTCTGAAATGTAGAGATTATCTATGACGTATGTCTGTATGTTCCTGCTATGTAAATAAAATTGCTGGTATGAAATGACAGTAAAGTTTGTCAATAAGTGAATGCTTACCTTTACTCCCAGAGAAAGGCTTAGATAACTGTAGCTTTTTAACATAAATCTACTTTGGAACGTAACAGTACAGCTTATACTGTATGAAAGTTCTCATAATTCACTGAGGTAGTCTCACATCTCCATTTCTGCATATGAAGACAGTGACCTGCTCCAAGTAATTCAGGTAGTAAATGGCTAGAATGTGAACACTAATGCCACGCTTTGCTGCCTATAAAGTCGTCTAGAAATCTCATGGTGAAGTTTCTTCTGTGTTGGTGTGTTTCACTTGATCCTCAGGGAAATAGGGGTTCTGTTGATTACCTTGATTTTTCAGACATGGAAACAGTTCTGGAGAATTAACTTGCCTAAGGTACACAGAGCCTAACTAAGTCTTGCTTCCATATCCTTTAAACTTGACCTGAAAATGGCCCTTATCTGAGTATCTTTTGATATTCTCATATGATTGGATATTTAGTATAATATCTGCCTCTATTTTCTCTCTTTGGTTACTTTTCAGTTTCTCTCAAGTTGCAATCTGCTTGGGGACGGAAGTTGAAACTTAAAACTAAGTTAAAAGTGTCCAAATTTATAAAATATCTCTATCTTAGTAATTTACGGACAAAACAAGGCTGTGAGTAAATTCAGTTATACTGAAACACAGGCAAGGGACTGGGAAACTGAATTAGAAACTTTCTGAGAAATCAAGTGCTGATTTTTATTCTTTTCTTTGAAGAGAAACTATTTCTACTATCATTTCTCATGCCAAGTATGGGCTTCATCTAACTTTTCTCCTTTTTAAGAACTATATTTGCTTCATAACAAACAAATCAGAAATTTTAAGTAAGTTTCCAGTACTAGATTTCCCATTCCTAATGTGGACACTAGAGGTATTGCTGGTTTTAAAATGAGATTCACTACTACTAGTGAGATGTATACCTGAGAGAGAAGTACAGTAGTCCCCCTTATCTGCAAAGAATACGTTCCAGGACTCCCAGTGGATGCCTAAAACCGTGGACAGTACTGAACCTTATGTAGCCACAATTCCTTATACTACCTCTTTTTCACTGTTCCTCCTCATCTCCAAAAAGGAAAGCAAGAAGAGTAGGATAGGAATGACGCATTTAGTTTTTTCATGAAGTAAAATTTTTAACAGTGATGATTAACCCAGGAAATCATGGTTTTCTGTTAGTCTTTAATGTTTGCGGATCAAAAAATATCCCATCACTACACAAACAACTTATTTATTATCCAACCTATATAAATAATGAAATTACTCACACTGTGAGGCCTAAAGTATACTCCATTCTCTGTTCTGATTGGCATTAGCGAAGGTCTAAGTCCTGGAGCCAACCTTTCATGTCTTGAGAATGATGAGTAAGTTTGTCTGAACAACCAGAACGATTTTTCATCATAGCTGAAGCCATTTTATGATGTAGAAATTCCTTTTTCCTATTTTAAGTAATGAAAGTCCATTCTTAAGAATGTGTTGTCCAACAACTAAAACACTCTCAGGGTTTGTTACTTGTCTGTGATTTATACTGACTCCGCCTTCTGTTATCATCCGATACCTAAAAATAGAAATGTTTTAGTAACTAGGTAAATCCAATCACTGCTGACCTCTCCCAATAATAAAGATACATCATTATTTTATTTAAATTTCAGAGACTCCAATTGAAACCGTTTAGCACTGAATTATCTTCATCTTCATTCTACTAGATTCCGCCTCCCTTTAATGCTCTTCTAACAGAGTAGATTTAAGGCATACATAGGTTTCTTGTTTAGTGGAGAAAAAGAGCTGGGATTTCTCAGCTGGTGATAGAACCATTCAGTTGTTAGTGATTGAAAAATGAAGTGAATGGGAATAATGGAGGATCACTTTCTGGAGAGCTCCCCCAACCTTAAAAAAAAAATCACAGAAAGCAAACTTCCAAAAATAAAAAAAGGGGAACAATGTTGCTTTTAATGAGCTACCCATGAGATATAAGTCACAACTATAGTGTTAGCTACAGAAATCTTTAGAAGACTTGCTTACGAAACTGGAAAATTCTTGCACGTTACATTCTGAGACTATGCAAATAACAGCTTTTTTAAAAATAGAAGCAAAATTTTCTTAAAAATGAAATTGGCTGATTTGAGAAATGGACAATCAGTAGCTGATCTAATAAATTCTAGATTACTAACAAAATTTTTTGATGGCCTCTGTAAAGAGGTTTTATTCAAGTTATTTGTCATCCAGTTCATTCAGTGAACATCTATAGAGCCCTTACTATGTGCTAAATGTAAATAGTATCACAAACTTGTGGAGAGATGCAGACATAAATGAACAGTCCACGCACTGTGATTAAATGCTATAAAGAGCTACAAGAGGTTGCTGTAGGAGTGTGGAGTGTATAGGGTGGCGAGTTGGAAATTTTCCTGAAAGAGACCCCTGAACTGGGAGATTGAGTAGCAGTGACTTTCACAAACAGGGCAAGGAAACATGGGAGTAGCTAGAAAGAGGTGAGAACTGAGAAGAAAAGGGGGCTAGAGCATGACAGGCCTTGAAAGTCCTCATGAAAGGCAAAGTTGGTTTCCCTTATCTGAATATGTTACCAAATGAAATTAAAAAAACAACTACTGTATATGGTTTTCTAAAACTCAACAGTAGAAGATTTCAATAGAAGGACAGATTTCTTTCTCTGAGGAAGTGTTATTTTACGCTGTTTGCTGTAATTTCCAGATCATGTTCTACACTTTGTTTAAATGCACAAACCAACCCTATTTAGCATATGCTGTACAATCTAAAAAATGTCAGTATTACTTAGAACTCTGGCTAAATCAGATATGGTGTCATCTTAAGTAGTGGTAAAACGTCCAGTATCAGTAAATAAACCATTAAAAAAGTTCAGAAGAAAATGAAAAATGCCACCATAGTGAGGAAAATTCTTAGAACCAGTGACTCACTGTGGGGAGGCAGATGACACCCTCAGTTCAGTGTCTATGAAATAAACTAGCATATATATTAGGGAATCAATAAGGTGGCGTGGCAGGTGATCCAAAGAGACATAATGGGTATTTTCTCTATATAGAGTAATCTCGGGCTCTTCAGGATAGAGGCAAATAATCCAAAACAATGGAAAGAAAACAGCTGCTATACTATAACAAACGTCATTCATGGTCATGAGTGTGGACCAGTAACTTGACTGACTTATGCTTGAACTCTTGCAGATGACGTGCCCAGGGTCTTCTGGCTAACTAATAACTTTTCCTTCTGCATCACGCCGTCTCATTTATAAATGGATAATTATCAAGTATATGCCAAATTACTTTTTTGTGGAACACCTTATTCCCTATTGATACCACATAACTGAGGAATTAAAATATTCCACCCACTTCCTGGATAAGAAAAAATGCAATTATTGAGAGGAATAATATGTAATTTGTAATAACAGTCTTATGAAGTTACATCATATGCTTATTTCATTTTCAGAAATTCAACTAATATTTTAAATAGGTTGGGCAACTCCTCCACTCCCCCAAATAAAGAAGATGTAGACTGAATATGACAGGGGTCATGTGAATCTGCTCACTTAGGGCCTCCATTCTTGTGACCTCAAATTATGGGCATCCCGGGGCTGACTGATCCCAGTGGATTTATTGAACATAGTCATCCCTTAATGCAAGCCTTTTCCAGTGCTGGAGGAAACACTGACTGGGTTAGACTCAGTGAGAGTCTGTACAGTAGTACTAGACTTTATAGAAAATTTAAGGTATTTTCAACAATAAGTACTCTCAGTTTTCACTTGATACTCAGACTAACCTAACTTCTGTAAGGAATGAGATGCCATTAAAGAATTATCGGGGGGCCGGCTCCGTGGCCGAGTGGTTAAGTTTGCACGCTCTGCTGCGGCGGCCCAGGGTTCGGATCCTGGGCGCGGACATGGCACCGCTTGTCAGGCCACGTTGAGGCGGCGTCCCACATCCCACAACTAGAAGGACCTGCAACTAAAAATATACAACTATGTACGGGGGAGTATGGGAAGATAAAGCAGAAAAAAAAAAAAAAAAAAGATTGGCAACAGTTGTTACCTCAGGTGCCAATCTTTTAAGAAAAATTATCAAGAAAACACCCTCTCTGGAAACACGTGCTGTGAACTGTAACATTTAATGTTGAGTTGACTGGGAACCTAAAAGTTAAATCATCTTACCCTCGAGGACCATCTGGAATGGCATTCGCTTTGCGGCACGTGTCTAGGACGCTGGTTCCAGGGTCGAGAACTAATTCAGAAAATGAAGCTTCCTTAAACAACTCTTTTAACTCTTGATCAGACATGACCTCCAGGGCATCGATGCTGCTATGATAAAGGGCTTGTGTACACCTGAAAAACACATTTTGAGAGCTGCATCATTTGAGTGCGTATCCAGACACACGTTCTAATACCCGGTAACCAATTATGCAGTACCCTTTACGTTCCAGACTGAACGTTTCTGAAACAGCAACATTTATCTTGTATAATTTATAAACTTAATTCAGAATAATCTTTCTTTCCAATAAATAGAGGCTATTTAAAAGCAATTAAGTCAAACACTAACAATCCTTGTTAGTGGTAAAAGACAACTCAAAACAGCATGGCTCCAGATTTTCTTAAGTCTATTAACTAAATAATTATCAAATGTTAATTATTCTAAAAGGCCACCTTTTAGCAGAATCCAGCCCTTCTTGTCCATGAACGAGCTTTGTGACTTCCGCAGCCAGTCGTTTCTGAGGGCCCCGTTTCTCGGGCTCTTTGACGTGCTGCTGCATTATGTGGTCAATCTCTGGAAGGGGCAGAAAAGTGAAGAGCTTCAGGTACCTTTGGGACAAAAAGTAAAGTGTTAGATTTATTTAACATTCCTAATTTTTATCTCCAGCTCCCGTACTCTTTAAAGAACATCCTGCTTACTTTATTTTTAATTATGAAACATAAAGAAATGTACTGTAAATAATATAAGACACCCATCCACATACCACCCAGATTGAATATGTTACTATTTTGCCATCTTTGTTTCAGATCTTTCCCTTTTTTTTTTTTTCCTTTTTCTCCCCAAACCCCCCAGTACATAGTTGTATATTCTTCGTTGTGGGTCCTTCTAGTTGTGGCATGTGGGATGCTGCCTCAGCGTGGTCTGATGAGCAGTGCCATGTCCGCACCCAGGATTGGAACCAACGAAACACAGGTCCGCCTGCAGCAGAGTGCGTGAACTTAACCACTCGGCCACGGGGCCAGCCCCTCAGATCTTTCCTTTTTAAAAGCCATAAAATGTACAGACAGAGATCAAGGCCCCAGCCCCATCATATTCCCCTCCTTGCCCCCAGAGATAACCACTACTCTAAATTTGTGTGCATCCTTCCCAAGCATGTTTTTATACTTTTGTTTTCTGTGTAAATAAAAAGATCTGTAAATAAAAAATATTGTGTAATCTAAAAATCGACATAATATTTTATATGTATCCTTTTTAAAAAATCTTTTCTTTGGTGAAAAACACAGAAAAGTACACAAATCACAGACATAAAGCTTAATGAATCATAAAGCAAACATCTATGTGACCATCACCTGTCTAGAAATACAACATTGCACCTACTCAAGGAAGCCCAAACACATCACATCCCCTCGCCTCCTCCAAATTCACCACTCTTCTGCCTTTCAAGGTAATCTCTTCCTGGTTTTTCCTTATACTTCTACCATATCAGTATTCCTCCCTAAACAGCATCACTTAGTTTTGCTGGCTTTTAGACATTTTATAAACAGAATCATACAGAATATTTTGTCTTTGGTATTTCGGCACATCATTCTGTTTAGAAGATTCATCCATGTTGCTGCGTGTACAGCTGTAGTCTACGGCATTCCATGCTATGAATATTCCATAATTTATTGTACTGTGGATATTTGTGTTGTTTCTACTCTTGGACAATAGCCAATAATGCTGCCCTGAATATTCCCATACTTCTCTTGGTGCACATGTGCACCCATTTCTGTTGGGGATGTACCCAGGAGAGAAACTGGTGGATCATAGGTTATGTGCAAATTCGGCTTTAGTAAGCAAAGCCAAAGACTTTCCAAAGTGGTTCTATGAGTGTAGTGCAAGTGCCTGACATTCAGCTCTTGATTGCCAAGGCATCCTTTCAGACATCCATCTTGATAAATACACTGCAGCTGTAGGACATAGCTACTAGCAAATCAAACAGATGAGGAACCAAGCTGCCGCTGCACGTCAAATTTCCCTTTTAGAACCTCCTGAGTAACTGGATAACTGACCGCTTGAGTGACCTGACTTCTCTTATCCCATCCCTAATTCCCGCTCCTATGGTTTGCATTTGCCAATAAAGAGTAAACCCACGAAACCGTAGGCACCTCACGCTTGGCCCCAGTAAAAGCAGAGCCCCAGGTTCACGTTCGCTCCCTCCCTCTTCCTCTATCTGTGACCTTGCTGTGTGGCCCTTGGAATGCCATGTACCTTCTGGAACATGTAATAAATCTTGCTTTTCAAAGTTCCCTGATGACTGTTGCTGAGGTGCGTGCTGCAGTCATAAGAACCACACAGGCCAGTCCAGCCACAACACTGGCTATGGTGGAGGAAATGTCCATGGGGACGCACCACAAGGACCCAGGTGAGTGCCCCCAGGCGTTTCTAGCTGGTGGTATCATTATCAACAGGCTGAGACTGATGGAGTTGACACAATTGGCAGTTAAGTGAGAATGCCCTTCAGCTTGCACTACCTTATTAACCCTAACTGGCTAACCCAGGCGGGTAACACCATTTGGGAAGGCAGCACTGCTTGCTGGAGGTCCAGTGTGCTGTTCCATGCTTTTGCATACGGCCTCCACTGTGTGTTGCCTGTGGTTTCTATCCCAAAATGTCACTGTGCCATCATTCAATGATCTCCCCCAGAGCAACGTGATCAAGGCCATGTGGTCTAAAGAGATGATTAGACCACAGTGACTATGAATATACATGAAGGTCCTCCACACCTCAACCGAGGAGAGCCAAGGACGGTGGATTGGACTGCAAGGCTATTATCACTTTCCAAGGTGAGGCTTCCAGCAAGGGCACAAGGAAAGGATATTCTGGTAAGGAGCAGAGAGACCTCCCCCTGAGACCACTGAGAGGTGGGTCATAGTGGGACTAGTGTCCTAACCCGGACAAGTGAAATAGCCTTGCAACAGGGGCTTGCTGCCCCTATGTGGCTGCTACACTTGCTGTTGTCTCTCTTTGTCCCCCAACTTGATGGGATGTCACGGGTCCAATCCATGGCATAATGTTGCTCAACAATTAATGGACAAATATAAACGTCCTGAACATCTTGTGCCATCGCCTCCTAAGACCCCCAAGGAGGCATATCAGCTCCCTGATAAGTGAGAAACCGCCAGGGAAGCTTCCTGGGTGCTGCTTCGTGCCACTGCATACTGACACGCCAAGGCTCCAGAGGCCTGGGGACTTTCCTAAAGACCCCGCGCATACCGCACTAGTGAAGGCAGACCCCAATCCTGGGGAAGTCAACTGGGACACCTGGAAAGGGAGGCGGGTGCCTACAAAGAGGGCTCACAGGGACGTCATCCACAAACCTTTTCTAGTAACGCAACGTTAAGGTCAAGGTAACGAAGAAAATCAGGAAGCAAAAATTGAGATCAGAAATTACACCTTAACTGAAATTCTAACCTTACAGATTTTGTGCAGGAGGAAGGAGAGAAGGGAGCTGATTGGCTATTGCAAGTTTTTGGACCATGCTCTAAATTGCTACTGATGGCCGCTGAAATGCGCTAACTGGCTGGTATCTCTAAAGACCCTAAAATCTATAACCTTTCAGAGATCCATCCAGGCTGTGTCTGTTTCCTCTGAGATACCACAGATCCCAAGTCCCCTTGGCCTTCCCTTGAATGGGGCAGAACAAAGCCCATGAGGTGCCCCTGCCACCAAGGGAAAAAGTGACAGGGTTAGTTTCTTCACAGCTGCCTCTGGTGAAGATGAGGAGGGAGAAAGGAAGGCAGAGGCCTCTAGAGCCACTGACAGCCATACCAGGCCCTCTCTCTCCTCCCTGGATAATCACTGCCTGGTGCTGTGCCCATGCTCCCATCACAGTGATCACTGCTAAGGCTCACAGTGAATGGAAAACGTCAGATGAGGCCCGTCTCCTGCTGTGCAAAGTTGGCACTGTCCATTGGGTTTGTCATTTCTATGACCATAGTGATCCAATGACTTCCTCAACTTCTAACCATGAAAAGGCCGCACTGATGCTGAGTCCAGAGAATCCTTTTCACAAGGCACTTTCTCTAATTATAAGGCAGAGCTATTACACTTTATTGGGACTGTGGAAACCATTCAAAAGGCACTGGAGGGCACTGACATGGTTGGTAGACACGGAGCACATTCCTACCCAGACACCCAGATACTTCAGACTTAGGCCTTTCCACCCCTGCTGCCCCAAGGGGCCTCCCTTGAGCAAATTTCCCTCAATGAAAATGGCTCCCGAACCCCTCCCCAATAAATCCCCAACCTAATTTTGCCCCTTATGGGAATACACAGGTTAACCTCTACTGGGAGTTACGTCATCTCAGTGTTCCTGACCACTTCATCTCTGCACAGCCAGTCTCTAAACTCCAGGCCCTAAAACTAGCATTCTCCCAGCTATAGCCCCGTTTTTCTGTCCATTCTCTTGCCACACAGCTGCCCTTTACTCACTCTGGTCCCAACCCAGTCTCCACTACTCCCTCTGCCCCTTCCCTAACCCCCAGGACTCTCAGCCACCTAAGCCTCTACCCTAGGAAATCGATGGCTCCCCGGGACTTGTTCCACCTCCCAGGGACAAAAGCCCCTATATCACTCTGGTAGTCCACCGGGACAATAAAAATGCAGGGTCTTTTTTGGCCCTATTAGACACCAGGGCCCAAGTCACTGTTATTCCAGGAAATCCCTCTAAATTCTTGAAAGGGGAGTCCTTCTACCTACAGGGCATTGCTAGTAAAACAATCAGAGGTGTACAAATCCATTCGGATCTAACTATGGGGACCATTTACCTCAAACGGCTTCCTCTGCTGGTGGCCCCCTTGGCTCTTTCTTTCCCTATTAGAGGTACGGATGCACTGTCCCAACGCCATGCCATGTGGAGAGGATATGCCTCAGATGACGTCAGCCCAGCCCAAGAGTTCCCCAGTTGGAGATGACTACACTCCCTACACCAGAGATGACAGCCCAGGGACATATCACCATGTCAGAGACCTCACAGCTTGCCAAGATGGCCCCACTCTCTAGCTCACCTCCAACTCAGCAAAATGCTGCAGTGGGGACTAGGACTTTCCAGGAACAATGGATTAAATATACTGCCCTGATGGAATCAGGGGATTCAGTGGAATATTATTTTCCTGAATTTGCCTGGTGTTTGCCGGCTGACCCTACCCTATACCAAGATGTCTGTCCAACTGTGAGTACGTCCTCTGCCAACTGCAGGGCAGCCCTGTGGCATATTCCTCCATTGTGGCAGGCAGAAAGGGCATTCGGAACTAGACAGCTCTCCTACCTAGAAATACCACCCATTTAGACTGCTTGCCCTTACCCGTTCCCCCTGATCTTCCATTTTTGTGTGCTTTCAGGGAGGATTCCCAACCATGACTTCTGCTGGCCACTGCTAGCCCCCACCACAGCCACTCCCGTCACTAGCATGACCTGTTACACCACACTTCCCCCATTCTTTCCACAACACTGGCAAGGCGTTTCAAAACACTACCAACATTTATATCCAACGGGCTGAGAGGGCTACCCACACACTGGGAATCAGAAATTGCTGGGTCTGTCATTTGGCTCAAATTGCTTGTACGCCATCTTAAATGCTTACCCTGCGAATATACTCAATTTCAGCCAACTCCATTTAACAATGATGTCTTTGCTCTGGGTATCCCTTCAATCAGATGCCCCACCAATTTTCTGTCCCAATTGCTCCACAGGGGTTATTTGGGCCCTCCCTGGGACCACCTGCTGCATGTACATCAAAACTCAGACAAGTTCAAACCTACTTACATCAGATGGCCCAAGATGTTAAAATATTCCATAATATTACCCACATGTTGGAACAGATTCCCAAGGCCCCTGAGATCAATGACCTATTTTCATGGCTAGACCCTTCAAGTTGGGGACAATGACTACAGACCAGATTGCAGACTGTTGCTTGTATAATTACAATAGGATTTGTTACCATGACCCTAATCAGATGTTTACTCTCTGTTAGACACGCCCTACCCCTGGCTTTTAAAATACTGGCTCCCGAGATTGTTAACGTCCTCACCGCTAAATCTGAGGATTTACTGGCCTCGATGTCACAGGTTGGACTGCAGTTTAAGTGCCTGCCATTAAGCTTTTGATTGCCAAGGCATCCATTGCAGAGACATCCATCTTGAATAAACACACTGCCAGCTGTATGACACAGCTACTAGCAAACCAACTAGACAAGGAACCAGGCTGCCCCACTCACGAAGTTCCCCTTTCAGAAGTCCTGGGTAACCTAAATAACGGACACCTTGAGTGACCCCACTTCTCCCTTCTCATCCCTTCCGCTTTTATGCTTTAAATTTGCCAATAAACGGTGAACTCACAAACTGTAGGCATCCTACCCTTAACCCTAATAAAGGCAGAGCCCCAGGTCCATGTTCCCTCTCTAACTGTGACCTCGCTGTGTGCCTCTCCAGGACCCGAGTAATAAATCTTGTTTTTCAAAGTTCCCTGATGGTTGTTGCTGAGGCGCGTGCTACAATCATAGTAAGAGTCACAAAGGCTGGTCCAGCCACACCATTGGCTGTGGTTTGGAGAAATGTCTGTGGGGGGTCGCCACAAGTAGTATGGGCCCAAGCAAATGCCTCAGACATTTTTAGCTAATAGCTAGAAATAGCTAATAGCACCACCACAATAAGTTTACTCCCCCACCACCTTGGAACATTCTCACCAACACCTGGTATTGCCAATTGGCTAACACTATGTTTAGCCATAATGGCATTTTACTGCACCCTTATCTTGCATTTTTCTCATTATTAAGCCCGACTAACCTTTTCGGATATTTTTGGCCTTTCAGAAAGAATCTTTGTGAAGCGCCTGTTCAAGTCTCTTATTTTTCTACTAGGTTGTCTTTTTCTCACTGGCTTATAGAAATTCTTTATATTAATTTGAATACGAGCTCTTTATCAATTACTTACAGTAGTGAAAATGTATTCTCCTACTCTTAATAGTGACTTTTGATGAACAGTTGATTTTAATTTTAATTTAGTCGAATTTATCAATCTTTTCTTTGCGTTTAAGAATCTTTCCCTATCCTAGTCATGAAGATATTTTCCTATTTATCTTCTAAAAGCTATATTGTTTGGTCTTTTGTTATAGATTTAAGTCAATAATCTACCTGGAATTGATTTTTGAGTTCAGTGTGAGGTTAAGTTTCATTATTTTCCCAATGATAAGACTAACATCCAGCTGATATTTATTGACAAGACTGTCTGACCCCACTGCTCTGCAGTGCCACAGAGATTAGGTGGCTACATACACTGCAGTCTGTCTAGATTCTCTATTCTGTTCCATTGGTCTCTCTTTACTTAACCTTACATTTAAGCTTGTACTTTAAAATCTAAAGGTTACTATTAGAATTAATAAGAGAGTTTAGCAGAGTTGCTGGATACGTGGTTAACATATAGAAATTAATCGTATTGCCATATACCAGAGCCAAACAGAAAATGAAATTTTCAGTAAGATACCAGTTCTTGATCCATCAGAACCTAGGCCCGCATCATCAAATACGCCAGGAATGCATCTAAAGGAACAAAATTACTTTAGTTCTGCAATAAGGCATAGCTTCCACGCTGTACTTACAAAATGTCTTGGCCAATTTCAACCTTTTCCATTTACGTGTAAATCTTAGAATGAGCTTGTCAGGTTCCACAAAAAAGCCTGTTTAGATATGGTTGGAATTGTACTGAATACATGGATCAAATCTAGTAGAATTGATACCTATCAGTTCTATCAAACTATGACATAACTCTCCATTTATGTAGGTCTTTATTTTTGCTCCATCGTGTTTTGTTTTGTTTCTTTGAAGAAGATTAGCCCTGAGCTAACATCTGCTGCCAAGCCTCTTTTTGCTGAGGAAGACTGGCCCTGAGCTAACATCCGTGCCCATCTTCCTCTACTTTATATGTGGGACACCTGCCACAGGATGACTTGACAAGCAGTGTGTAGGGTGCACCCAGGATCTGAACCGGCGAACCCTGGGCCGCCAAAGCAGAATGTGAACTTAACAGGCTGCTCCCTGCATAGTGTTTTTTAATGTTCTGCAAGAAAGTCTTAAACATTAAAAAATTATAAAGAACTATTTCTAGATTATTTTAATGACATGGTCATATCCAAAATGATATTTTTTGGAAAAATTCTCTTTTTCTTTGTTGGTGTATTTGGTTTCTCATTTCTTTGCTTCCAAGAGTTTTAGACAATGAGAAAAAACGAGAAAAATCGTTTTTTTTTTTTAAAGATTGGCATCTGAGCTAACACTTGTTGCCAACCTTTTTTTCCCCCCGCTTTTTCTCCACAAATCCCCCCAGGACCTAGTTGTATATTTTTAGTTGTGCGTCCTTCTACTTGTGGCATGTGGGATGCCGCCTCAGCGTGGCCTAATGAGTGGTGCCATGATGTCCGCACCCAGTATCCGAATCAGGGAAACCCTGGGCCACCGAAGCAGTGTGTGCAAACTTTACCACTCGGCCACGGGGCTGGCCCTGAGAAAACCATTTTTAAAAAGGATCTTCAAAAAGTGTTGTAAGTTACATTAAAGAAAAAGAACTTTAGTGACAAAGATATAATAAGGGCTAGTCAAGTTTAAGATGAAAGGAGTGAAAAAACTAGAATATACAAGAACTGATGATGTCCTAAGTACTTGCCAGGTGTGGGTCACAAACTTGGCTCTAAATTTTCTAGCAACCACAGTGGGCTTCTGCTTTAACCAACAGAAAGTATTTAATTTTAGAACAGTTAAAATTACCATGTTCTGTAATGTAATGGTTTATGCCTTAAACAGAACCTAAGAAAAAAATCCACACAAATCTATAAAGGATACATAGAAATTCAATGGCTACAATTATATCACGAGCTTACGAATTTAATTTTTCTCAGCATGCTATTAAGAACTCACCTTTCTACCGAATCATCTTGCTGCCTGACAAAGAACTGATATAATTCAAACGGAGATGTCTTATCTCTGTTTAGCCAAACAGCATTGCCAGCAGACTTTCCCAGTTTTGCTCCAGTTGTACTTGTAATTAGAGGGACAGTGATTCCAAATACATCTTCTCCAGTCAACCTACGCATAAAGAAGAACTTCATTATGTGCTTCAGGCACAAGTGGTGGTAGCTTCTGCTCACTTTTCAGACTTCAGTCTGGTCTCTTGCTCTAATAAAACTTGCTTGACCTCCTAAATCCAGATTCTTCTCGCTCTTACTGCTTTCACACCACTCACTCAATTTTGGCATCTGTCATTCTGAACTGCAATTGAACCAGTGACTCCGGGCAAGCCAAGGGGGGGTGCTGCATAACTCGGGCCTAGACATTTTTAAAGGCTGGGTGGGAAGAGGAGAAAAAAGTGAATACAGGGGGAGTCAGGCAGAGCACTAAAGGACATGTTTTTTAAAAGGATTTTTAAAATGAGGAGCACATGGGCTAGCCCTGTAGTTCAGCCCCCTCAGGAAAATGTCGTTAAAACCTACATTATTTGCCAAATAGTCGGAGTTAAAAAAAAAATTTTTTTTTTGAAATGCCAACCAAGGACTAACACTAGCTTCAAGGAAGGTGCAGGGCTAAAGCAGAGGTACCCAAAGAGGCTCAGTGCGTTCAGGCATAAACAAAGAAAAGCAATTTCTGAAAACCACAGAAAGAGCTACTTAGGGGAAGCAAAACAGATAGAGTCCGAATCCTGACTAGTGGTCTATCTCCTGCAGGGCTCCAGAATACGTCCCATACCTAATACCATTAATTCAGCCCTTTAGTTCTCATTAGCCAGGGATGTTAACACTATTGCGGACGCTTAACGGGGACGAAACAAACGCGGGGTTGAACGCAGGGCGTCATTCCACAATCCTAGCAGTGCATCACAGGCTATTCGCGAGTAAATGGTTTGGTCCCAGGATTTCTCCTTGGTCTAACGGCGCTTACTTGTGGATGAACTCGTATCCGGACATGATATTGCCCAGCTGATCAGATCCCCCCAGCTGGACCCGGCATCCATACCGCTGGAACAGGTAGTAGAAATCATAGGCCTGGAGCACCTGGTATAAAAACTCGGCCAAACTCATGCCTTCGGGGCTCTTGAGCCGAGTCTGGACGCTCTGCCGGCTCAGCAGCGTGCCCATGCGGAAGTGACCGCCCACTGCCGCTAGGAAGTCCACCAGGTGCTGCTGCTGGTACCAGATCGAGTTGTCCAGCACCGTGAAGCTGCCCCAGGTCCGCCCATTCGTGAAGAGCTGCTGGTGATGTGCGGCCAGGGTCTCGAGCTCTCGGCGCAGGGCGCGCGCGTTGCTTTGCACGCGCTCTGCGTCCAGCGCCTCGCGCTCCTTAGTGCGGCCGCTGGGGTCGCCCAGGCGCGCCGTGGCGCCTCCCACCAGCGCGATCACATTGTGGCCGGCTCGCTGGAAGTGAAACAGGCCCAGGAGTGTCAGCAGGTGCCCCACATGAAGCGAGTCGGCCGTGGGGTCGAAGCCGCAGTAGATGGTCTGGGGAAGGTGGCCCGCCGTACGACGGTCGAAGAGCTCTGGGAGCTCTATCTTCGTACCCCTGTCGGGGAAAAACTCCTTGAACAGACCCCGAGCCTTCTGCGCCGCCAGCAACCCCTGTGCGCCCGAGTGGGCCGCACGCAGCCCCAGGAGCAAGACTCCTGACAGGCCTGGGGTGCCACACCACCTGACCCAGGAGGTGCACCGCAACATGGGCGCCGCCATCTTGGCGGCGGCATGAAGGGACTGCTGGGATCTTAGAGGCCCCGCCACGCCCCTCAGCGCCCGCCTCCTACAATTCCCACAGTATTTGCTTCCGTGTTTTTCTGCGCATGCCCGGGTGCTAGGCTAAGTCGAGCCGGTTGCTTGGTTACGGCGCTTGCGCTCCCGCAGTCTTTGGATTCTAAAGTGCGGATTCCGCTTATTGTGCAGTCACCTTAAGTTAATATTTAATTTCCCCATCTGTAGCGTGGATGTGTTTATAATAATAATTCCTACCTCATAGGGCTATTGAGAGGATTAAGAATTAAAGCACTTGGCACACAATGAGCGCTCTACAAATGTTGGCTTTTGTTTAAATTTCTAGGTGAAAAGATTGTGATGCGCAAGTTCTTTGAAGTCTTGGTTCTGTGCAAAAACTTGTTCACAGAGGGTACAAGGGGCTAGGAATTGGTGCTGAGACGCAATTTCTTAATATTGACTCCCCAAGCAGATGAGAGCACCTCAGTCCCCAGTATTCATCAGCTTCTCCAGGAGGTGGCAGTCTGGTCCAAGCTATATCGACAGAAAAATTCCATGCAATAAATGCAAAAAGCGCCATGTTTTATTTACTTTAAATTACGGGTAAGCAGGTGGGACACAGCTTTATCATAGGTGGATTCAGATTCGTAATCACACTGCCGCAGTATGCTAGGTGTTGTCAGTACTCCACTCCCCAGTGGTAAGGGTTCTCACTGGCAGCTGGCTGGCAGGGAATTCAGCGCCAAAACCTCATTTTAGAGTCTCATTTCTAGGACCACTTTCAGTACCAACTGTGTTAAGTCGAGTTCCCTGGGAAGAAGACTCGAGTTGGAGATCTGTGTGCAGGAGGATTATTGGAATGCTCTTGGGAACATCCGTAATGCAGTGATGGAAGCAGGGTTGGACAGAGGGAGAAGTTGAACTGTGAACAATTTGCAATAGAGGCCTCAGAAAATCCTGTTGGGAGCCCTGGAGCTCGAGTTTCCTTTCAGAGTCACCCTGAACTGAGGCAAGGGGGCAGGCCTTTGTACCCTGTTATTGACCAGTCAGTAAATGTGGGATACCCCTGAGGAGGAGGAAAACCTTGGGCAAGGCTTTGGCAGAGGGGGAGAGGCAGAAGGGGACTCAGCTGTGAGCCATCAGCAAACCAGTACTCTCAGCAGCTGGGGTCTGAGTGCCTTGGTCCTGAAGCAGGCATCGGGGCCATGCTCCAAACCATTCCCTACAGGACCTTTCCATTTCTTTTTTTTTTAATTTTAAGATTTTACTTTTTTCCTTTTTCTCCCCAAAGCCCCCCAGTACATAGTGTATATTCTTAGTTGTGGGTCCTTCTAGCTGTGGCATGTGGGGCACTGCCTCAGCGTGGCTTGATGAGTGGTACCATGTCTGCACCCAGGATTCAAACTGACTAAACACTGGGCCACCTGCAGCAGAGCGCGTGAACTTAACCACTCGCCACCGGGGTGGCCCCACCATTTCTTAACATTATTAAGTCATTTAACAAAATGAAATATTGCTGTTATTTTTTAGGGGGTGAGGAAGGTTGGCCCTAAGCTACCATCCATTGCCAATCCTCCCCTTTTAGCTTGAGGAAGATTGTTGCTGAGCTAACATTTGTGCCAGTCTTCCTTTATTTTTTGTGTGTGGGATGCTGCCACAACATGGCCTGATGAGCGGTGTGTAGGTCTGTGCCTGGGATCCTAACCTGTGAACCCCAGGCTGCTGAAGCAGAGCATGCAAACTTGACTACTACAACACTGGGCCAGCCCCTGAAATATTATTTTAAAAATTAGTTTCTTTGCATGTGTAATTATTGGTGAAGTGACTCTGTCATTGCCAAAGAGTAACTTCAATAGAATTTTTAGATCCTCATTCACTAGTCTATGTAACGTAATCCCAAATGCTGAAGAAAATAAGCAGGGCGTGTTTTAACTTTCATGTTGCTATTCAAAACATCTTAAAATTTGCAATCATAATCTGTTTATCTGCAGTCTGATTTCACACCACTTTGATCGGGGACATATTTCAGTATGTGTAGCAGGAAATTCTCCTGAACTCAGAGCAAATGGTACTTTCTATTTAATGTCTAGCACACAGGAAGATTTGGACATTTTTAAAGAGATATTTTCATTCTTGAGGTTGCTGGTTAATATGACAGGTGACTGTGGCTTTTACAGGTATGTTAGTAATTTTATACCAGAAAGTATGACTTCACATTGTGGTTTAATTTCTTAGTCACTTTGGGAAATCATATTTCTCCTTACAAAAATATGTACTTGTTTCAGCATTACTTGATGGCCTGTGTTAAATGGAGAAGAACTTTTGTGGATAATGAAAAAGCAGAAAATTTCTATCTGAGATTAGAATTTATTATAAGGTCTTTAAACATAGATTTGAGTTCTGCTTGGTCTCTTCCTAAGCTGAGTTGTATTTCATGAGCAGGTAGTGAAGTCTGGTACAGAAGGTAGTATGGGAGCAGATGCTGCCTGAGATGTGACAGTGGCTCAAGGACAGCAACAATTATTTTCCTTTTATAATTTGTCTTGGTATAATAGGAGAAATGAGGCTTTGTTCAAAAGACAGGAGCAAAAGAAGAAGGTAGGACTTTTTTTTTTTTTTTTGAGGAAGAATAGCCTTGAGCTAACATCTGCTGCCAATCCTCCTCTTTTTTTTTTTTTGCTGAGGAAGACTGGCCCTGAGCTAACATCCATGCCCATCTTCCTCTACTTTGTATGTGGGCTGCCTACCACAGTGTCCCTTTGAGGCCAGGGAGCCATGCACAGCTCCTCTTGCAAACAAGCCGACGGCCCAGGCTCTCTTTAATAAGGAGAATCCCATTTCTTTCCCTTCCGCTTCTCCATGTTTATTTCCTCAAATTTTATTCTATCTCTAGGTTTTTGACTTTTAGGGGAAAAAAAGCACAAAAAGTTCCAGATTTACTCTGCATTCCTCCCTGACCTCCCCCAGGCAGGAAGTTCTGACACACACAACTTACTACTAGCTTAAATGGATAGAATGGAAAGGGGAACATGAAAGATGGAAAAAAAAAAAAAGAAACCTACAAATATCTCCTCTTGCACTTCAGGCGTGGGTTCCTGGCCTACCAAAGGTTTCTCTGCTCCCTTTCAGGCAGGATAGTGCCTGAGTGCCACCTGCAGGCCTCAGAGAACACTGCGGTTTTGGCCAACAAGCATGGTTAGCTTGACCAGAATAGATTAGAGATGATTATTTCCTGGGCATTGTGTTAGATGATCAAATTTTGGTGAAACCCTGGAAAGGAACCAAATAATGATGGAGAAGCAATCTGTCACCATTATGGTAAGTTAAGGACTCAGAAGTTTGTTCATTAATTTAACAAGTATTTATTAAAAGTATTAGATGATTGAGTCACTGTTCTAGTGACTTAGACACATTCATGAAACGAAGAAAGACCCATGTCTCATGGAGATGAAATTGTTTTGTGAAGTTATATTTCTGTGAGTGGTCCTATTCTTCACCAATTTCCTCTTTCCAACCCACGGTCCTTTTCTACCCCTGTGCCTTGGAGCAAGGAGAGGGAATGACTTCAAGGCAATTGTTCGGGATCATGCGGGTTAGGATGGGGTTGTGGGAGAGAAACATTGTGGAGAATATGACAAGGGAAAGATACCCCTTGTGGAAGAGTCATGATAGAGGCATAGAGTTAAAAGATCCTGGCCACAGAATTCAAACAAGTCTTCCCCTTTCGCTCTGCAATGGTGCTGTTCTTTACAACTGCTGCACTGAATTCTGTCCTCAAATAACTCCATCCCCAACACCCTCCCTTTCTGCTCTGAGTTTTGTGGTGACTGGTGCAGTCCACACCAACATTTTGTTTCACAGGCTCTTTTCCAGGATCATGCTTCAGGGGTGATGGGCAAGCCACGGGAGCTGCTTGTCTGTTTGCTAACGTGACAAGAAAATCAGGCTGTCTCCTAGAAACAGAGTCTTGGAGACACCAGTTGTGATTGTATTTTGAAAAGCTTGGTTCAAAAGGATAATGTCTTCAGACAAAGTAATTTCAGAATTTTCCTATTTCTCATGTTACCTTAGTAATTTTCTAGTCTCTCTGACATAGTGTACAAGCAAATCAATCAACTCATCATTGTCCTTCCATCAAGGCCAACTAAATTCACATCTCCATTGGAGAAAAGGTGAAACAATAGGCAATCAGTCTATGTTTTGTAGAGCGTTTCCATTTTGATTCAATCTATTTTTGTGTTTTTCTTTTCAGTGTCTTTAGGCTTTATGAGCTTCTGTTGTAAGCACTGTATGGTCAATTATCTAATGACAAGCATGTCTGGAAACATCTCTCTAACTACTCTTCTATAACATTGTAATGGGAATAAATACCTTGTATTTACTTGCCCCCAAACAGAAAAGTCAAACATTACTTCCTTCATCATCATAACAACAACAAAATGTGGTTCTGAGTTGTGCTACAAAGACCACTGGCCTAGGGGTCATAGAGCTAGGTGGCTGTCTCTGCTCCACCTCCATGAGCCGTACTCCTTAGATAAGTCACTTAACACTCTAGGTCCTGGTGTCCTCATTTTACAGATGAAAGGGCTAGATTAGGTTATCTCTAAAATCCCATCCAGCTCTAAAATTCTGAGATGCCTGTTTGCTATCACGTTAGGCAAAGGTCACATTTATTGTTTCTTAACTTTATCTTCATTATTTAAGCTGCCTCACGAGAGAGGAGGATAAAAGTGTGTTCATCTATCTCCTCCTCTATTGGTTTGATTAAGTAGTAGAAGCCAGTTTATGTCAATGTCTACACAGCTGTATGTAGAGCCAAACTGTTTTATGACAAGTTTTGAAAAATGAAGATTTAGAAGGTGATAACCAATGAAACATGGATCATATTTGCAGAAATGTTCAATCAAGACCCAAGCAGCTGTGCTCAGATCCAAGCAGTTTTGGTCCCCAGTGATCCCATTCACAGCTGCCCAGGGGTGGGAGACCAAACTGGAAGGGTCTCATTAGCAGAGAAAGCGAATGAGAATGACTCCTCTGTATGCTCATAGCTATTTTCCCTGAAGCCAGAGGAAATCTTAGTTACCTGTGCCCCTCTTCTGATTATCTGTCTCACAAAACTCTTCTCCAAGGGTGGAGTTTAAGGAAGGTTTAGGGGAGCAGGAATCAGGGATACCTTTGTTGGTGTCAGATTGTGACCCAACACATAGCACACATCACCAATGAGACATCTTCCCCGTGGACTGCTCATATTATTTGACACTCCATATTCGAGAATGCACCCTGTAACTAGGTGACCACGAGCTCTGGTGTAAATGCCTCTTGTCTCAGCCTAATTCTTTTTTTTTTTAAGATTTTTTTTTTTTCCTTTTTCTCCCCAAAACCCCCTGGTACCTAGATGTATATTCTCAGTTGTGGGTCCTTCTAGTTGTGGCATGTGGGATGCCACCTCAGCATGGCCTGATGAGTGGCGCCATGTCCATGCCCAGGATCCCAACCAGTGAAACCCTGGGCAGCTGCAGCGGAGTTCGCGAACTTAACCACTCAGCCACGGGGCTGGCCCCTGTCAACCTAATTCTTAATATGACCCCTTTTTCTCTCAAAAGTGACCTGTTTTTTTGTTTTTTGTTCTGTGTGTGAGGAAGATTGGTCCTGAGCTAACATCTATTGCCAATCTTCCTTTCTTGCTGGAGGAATATGGTCCCTGAGCCAACATCCATGCCAGTCTTCCTCTACTTTGTATATGGGATGCCGCCACAGCATGGCCTGATGAGTGGTGTGTAGATCTGTGCCCAGGATCTGAACCTGTGAACTCTGGGCCACCAAAGCAGAGCGTGCGAACTTAACCGCTATGCCACTGGGCTGGCCCCAAAAGTATCCTATTTTGACAATAAATTATGTGGTCATTCTATCTCAAGTTCCTACCCTGGAAAACCAGTTAATCAAAACATTTTTATGAGTTAAGAGTTTTAATATGTTTTGTGGAGGATTCTTAGATATGAATGGATTCTCCTTAGCAATGTGAGGTTTGTTTTCTTTCTCCTCAAAGCCCCAGTGCGTAGTTGTATATCCCAGTAGTAAGTCATTCTAGTTCGTCTATGTGAGGTGCCATCACAGCATGGCAACTGACGAATGAGTGGTGTGGTTCCACCACTGGAAAGTGAACCTGGGCTGCCAAAGTGGAGAACACAGAACTTTAATCACTAGGCCATCAGGCCTGGCCTGTAATATGAGTTTTTAATAGTCAAAATGGTAGGATGAATGGGCATACAGAGCTGGGACACTGAAATTAGTAAGAAAATACTGAAATGGCGACATGTATAAAGAATAGTGAAATGTTTATATATCTCGGTCTTGGTCTTATGAAATATGGGAAAAGAGAGGCACAAGGATGCATATCACTTTATTGTTTTAAATAGCAAACTGTTGGAAAAAACCTAACTATCCAAAGATAGAGGACTAATTAAATATGTTATGATTAACCCCTACTGGTATATTTTGTATCCATTAAAATTGTGCTTATAAAATATTAGTAAAATCAGAAACAAAAGTATACATATTTCATATTGAAGTGGGAAATAGTTCTCTAAAATAAAATAAAAGTGGGACCCTATATGAAGAGATTAAGAATTTCTGTTTGTAAAAAAATAGAATGATAAAAACAAAAATATTTATAATGTGTACAAGAAATAACTAACTTATCAAATATATCTCAAATATGTAAAGAGTGCTTAGAAATTAATGAGAAGAAGCCTAATACTCCAATAGGTAAATGAATAAGCAAATCACACACACACATTCACATGAAGCCCAATGGCCAATGAAACATTTTAGAAAATGCTCAAGCTCACCAGTAATTAAAGAACTGCAGTTTAGAGTCATATTTTCCTCATCTAAAATATTTTGGTAGGGCCGGCCCCATGGCCCAGTGGTTGGGTTCACACACTCTGCTTCAGCGGCCCAGGGTTTCACTGGTTCGAATCCTGGGCGTGGACGTGGCACCGCTCATTGGGCCATGCTGAGGTGGCGTCCCACATGCCACAACTGGAAGGACCCACAACTAGGAGGGCACAGCTATGTACTGGGGGGCTTAGGGGAGAAAGAGGGAAAAAAAATCTAAAAATAAAGTAAAATAAAATGTTTTGGTGTTTGAAGTTACTGACTGGCTTCTAAGGCAGCAGGAATTAATCTTTTAACACTGAAGACAGTATAAGATCTAAAGCATATATCTATACAAATCAATCAATGATACTACTCACACGAGGGGTTGGGCATCCTTGGAAGCACAGAATATAAGATATAATGCCCACCCAGCCACCGTCCAGAGAAGAGAGGGAGTTGCAGCCTTCTGACTCAGAATATGTCCATGCTTATAACTGGCAAGTTGATCCCTGATGTAGAGTTAGATACAAGGGGCAGGAGTAGTAATAATGATGGTACCAATAATAACAACAAACATTATTGAATGCTGTGTGCTAAGCTATAGCTTCTCTCACTCACAGATGAGGAGACATCGGTACTTGAATCAAGATCTTTCTGACAATGAAGAACATCTTCTTAGCCACTCTGTAGAAGATCTTTAAATAGTTTTTCATTCAAGAGCTATGTATTGGACCTATATTAGGTTATGAGGGTTTAACTAACAGGAAGACAGATGACATCATTTAGCAGGAGCTTACAGTCTGATGGTGGTGCTGACAAGCTCAGGCTTGCTGTGACGTGAACCCACTAGGCTGTCTTAGTCTGACGCCATTTCTGCTAGTTATGCTGGATTGACATTTCTTCCTAACTCCTTCTATGTGCCTTTCTTGCTGCAGGGGCTGGAAAGATAAAAGCTATATTTCCCTTAATCTCTTGCAGCTAGGGCTCTAAATGTAAGTTGGATTCCTCCAAACAGATATACTCATGAGAGGTATGGAGGCAGATGTGAGATGGAGGCCATCTTTTTTTTGGTGAGAACATTAGAGTTCTACTCTCTTAGTAAATTTCAATTATACAATCCAGTGTTCTCCGCTATAGTCACCACGTTACACATGAGATCCTCAGACCTTATTCATCTCATAACTGAGAGTTACCCTTTCACCAACCTCTTCCTATTTCCCCCACCCCCAGCCCATGGCAACTACTTTTCTACTCTATTTCTATGAGTTTGATTTTCCTTTTTAGATTCCACACATAGTGATAGCATGTGGTATTTGTCTTTCTCTGTCTGACTCATTTCACTTAGCATAATGCCCTCCAGTTTCATCCATATTGTTGCAAATGGCAGAATTTCTGTCTTTTTTTGTAAGGCTGAATAATATTCCATTGTATATATATGCTACATCTTCTTTATCCATTCATCTGTTGACAGACACTTAGGTTGTTTCCACACCTTGGCTGTTGTAAATAATGCTGCTATGAACATGGGAGTACACCTATCTCTTTGAGATAATGATTTTTTCCTTTGAATGTATACCCAAAGTGGGATTGCTAGATCACATGGGAGTTCTATTTTAAATTTCCTGAGGAACATCCATACTGTTTTCCATAGTGGCTGTACCAGTTTACATTCCTACCAACAGTGCACAAGCGTTCCTTTTTCTCCACATCCTTGCCAGCGGTTGTTATCTCTTGTCTTTTTGATAACCATCCAAACAGGTATGAAGTGTATCCCACTGTGGTTTTGATTTGCATTTTCTGATGATTAGTGACATTAAGCACCTTTTCATGTACCTGTTGGCTATTTGTATATCTTTGGAAAAATGTCTATTTAGGTACTTTGCCCATTTTTTAATTGGGCTTTTTGGATTTTTGCTGTTGTATGAGTTGTATGAGATTTTTGTATATTTTGGATATCAACCTCTTTTCAGAAATGTGGTTTGCAAATATTTTCTGCCATCCAGTAGCTTGCCTTTTCTTCTTGTTGATGGTTTCCTTTGCTGTGCAGAAGCTTTTTAGTTTGATGTAGTCCCACTTTTTAATTTTTGCTTTTGTTGCCTTTGCTTTTGTTGTTAAATCCAAAAAATCATCTCCAAGACCAACATCAATGAGCTTACCCGATTTTCTTGTAGGAGTTTTATGGTTTCAGGTCTTACATTCAAGTCTTTAATCCATTTGAATTGACTTTTGCGTATGGTGTAAGATAGGGGTCCAGTTTCATTCTTTTGCATGTGGATATCCAGTTTTCCCATCATCGTTTTTTAAAGAGAATATCCTTTCCCCATTGTATGTTCTTTGTTTCTTTTCTTTTTCTTTTTTTTTTCTGCTTTATCTCCCCAAACCCCCCCGTACACGGTTGTATATCTTAGTTGCATGTCCTTCTAGTTGTGGGATGTGGGACGCTGCCTCAACGTGGCCTGACGAGCGGTGCCATGTCCGCGCCCAGGATCCCAACCCTGGGCCGCCGCAGCGGAGCGCACGAACTTAACCACTCGGCCACGGAGCCAGCCCCATATTGTATGTTCTTTGGAAGCCGTCTTTCTGACATGGTTTCTTCTGGCAAGCAAGTTATGGAAATGTGTCAAGAGGTGAAAAAGGTGACTGTAGGGGCCAGACTCTGTTCTCAGGTGTAGCGTCCATTTTCTTGGGTGTTCTGGACAGTTATGGATGTAGTAGAAGCCACTATGGTTTGCTGATCCCAGCTTTCTGATCCCTCTTATTTCTGGAACACAATAGTTCCAGTGGCAGATGCTGGACTCCTGCTCCTTTGGCCCTTCCAACAATCATGATTCCTTATTAAATCCGTCATTCCTAAATACCTAGAGTTCTTTGTTTCCTGCGCTGAATCTTGACTGATACCCCCAGTCTCATCTGATGTATTTCACTCTCCTGGTTCTGATTCCATGCTCCCCAAGCAGCTGATTGAGACTTGAGAGGCGGTCTTGTGTAATGGCTTAAGAGTATGAACTCTGGAATCAGATATGGGATCAAATCCTCTGCAATGATCATGAGCAAGTCGACCTTTAGGAGCCTCAATTTCCTTGTCAAATATGAATAGTGATGCTAATGTACCTCACAGGATTGTCATGAAGATTAAATGCCACCTTGTATAACATGTGCCTTGTCCATAGTAAAAGTTGATAAATGACAGCTGTGTTATTCCTATTTTATTATTGTTGTTATTACTACTGTGCGTCTGACTTTCACACATTTTCTTTGGACCCTGAAAGCAGAGGGCGGGTCCTCATACCTAGCAAAGCCCTGTTCTTAGATATCATTGCTGCTATAGATCCAGAATGGTAAATTGTGTAGTCATTAAAAATAATCTTTTAGAACAATTTTCACAACATACATAATGGGTGACATTCACTTGTGTCACAAACATGTAAACTGAGGGTATAATCCATGCTTTCATCTCCCATTCCAGAAAGGATGTTAGAATTTCTGAGTAAGAATGAAATTATTATTGCAACGCATTTATGTATGTATGTGTTTGCTTATAACTTATTCTCTAATTTGCTAAATAAAAGCAAATGATTCACAAACTTTTATACATTACCGTTTTCCCACTGCTTCAACATGACGAGGACGTTCCTTGACCTTCCTGAATGCCGCCTGTCTCTTTATCTCATGCAGCTGTTCTCTGGTTGGACCCCTCTCACTCTTCTGCGGACTGGAAAATGCCTCCAGGCAGAAAGCTGAGGTGATTTAGGGCTTACCTCATTTTATTCTCTTCTCTCAGTGATCAAAGTCCTGGAAGGTCTGTTGTCTAAGGTCTAAAAACAGTTGTTTCATATATTTTTGTTTACTTTTCCGGTTGTTTACAGAGGGAAGACAAATCTGGTACCACATACTCCATCTTGGTGGAAGTAGAAGTTGATTGAATGAATCATAAAATGTGAGGGGAACTGTTAGAACAGACTCCCTGTTTTTCTGCTGAATTTCATTTGTGGCCCCACAGGGACCGAAGATGGTTCTTCCTTTGGGGCTAAAATTTCAAGATTATAGCTCTTGTCCCTTTGATCTTTTCCCTGCAGTCTCTGGGTCCCAAGTCACCACCAGGACACTACTAAGTTGCTGAGGGTAAAAAAACTCGACAACTACAGTGCATGGGGTTCTCAGGACATAAATATGTGTCGTTTACTAAATTACAATCAAAACCATAGAATTCTACTTGGCTTAGATCTGTTCCAGGCTTCCTAAAATGTCTTGTCTCTTATTCTAATACAATCTTCTGCCTTCATTGAGTAAACCTAGACACCAAAGCAGGAAGATTTTCCCCTCTGGTTTCTTTCATTCTAGCCTGGAGCAGTGGTTCAGTGGTTTTTTCCGTCACGCATCCCAAAGAAAGTTCGAACATTCAATATCTCAGTGTGTGTGAGAAATATGTCCTACTGAAAGAATATATTATGCACATAATAAAACATCCACAAATCGAACTGAAATTATAAAAATAAAATTCTAATTTGTCATCCTGTATCCTATTGTGTAAATTTGCACCCTCCATGGGGTACACACCCTCCACTTTAAGAAGAATGCTCTGCAGTTCAGAACAAAGTGCAAAGGAGTCACCCCCTGCAGTAGTAAATCTATTCTGGCTCCCCCCATAGGAATATTTTTAAACTAGTTTTTAATGGCTTTTAGTTTCTTAATGCCCACACATAATCTTTCTTCCTTCAGGCGTTAACGAACTTAACCTTGATTTTTCGTGCTCTTTTCTGACTTCTGTCATTTTCTTTGGCTTACTCTTCTTACATGCAGTCTTGTTTTCTCTCAGGTGATCTATTTCCCATAACATTTTAACATTTAAGAACATGTGTATTTACACTGACTTTACAAAATAATGTTCTGACAGGATGCGCATGCAAACAAGGAGAGGATGATTTCTCTTAGAGTCCACTTGAATTCTGCCCAAGATGGAAAAGACCTGGCAGCCATTCAAAGACTGGATATATTGCCAATTGGATGGAAAATTGGAAAGTAAATTGGGGTTTCCCACATGCAAAAATATATAAAAGAGACATGAATAGAAATAAAACTTGTACTACTTTTCACTGGAAAATAACTCTTTATCTAACACATAATAAGAGGCTGTGATCTCAGCCATTTGGCCATGGGATCAATGTCAAAAGCCAATGGGTCAAATTTGAGGCATTTAAAGATAGGTCTAGTTTTCTTCCAGAAGAGAACCATTGTTACCAGTTTCTTTTGCATCTTTTCAAATATACCTAACACTAACACACTATGTAGACTGTTCTGCATCTTTCTTATTTTCACTGAACATTATATCTTGGCAAAGTTACCAGTCAATGCAGGAAGAGCACCCTCATTCTTTTTGACAGTCTTATGAAAAGCTGTAACTTAATTTATTTGACCAATATTGATGATCAATAGCACCAGTCTTTAGTTACTATGCATACTGCTGCATGAATAATCTTACATATGCCATTTTACATAAGTACTAATACATCTGTAGTATGAATTCTTAGAAATTCAATTGCTGGTCAGAGGGTATGTGATTTGAACTTTTATAGGTATTGGCAACTACTGCCAGCAATAAATGAGAGTGAGGAATGTGTCCTTTACAATGCTGGGTATAGTGCTTTATCATTAGTAAGCACTCACATATTCATTTGTTTTTCCAATTAACTGTTGTAAAATCAAATAAAAAAATATATGTGATAGAATTGGGAAATACAGAATCTTCAAGACTATTTTCTATAATAAATTCAAAATCAGCTCATGTTTGACAATGAGTTTCTGGGTTTATTGCTTCCTTGTCCTGGTCTGGGCACAGAGATAACTCAAAGGTAAGCCTTCCGTCTAAACTCCACCCTAAGCCTATAAACTTGCATCATACTAACTGCAACGGCTCTGGATTAAAAAAACCTTTCACTTTAAGAAAGAAGGGTAATATTATGTTTTATAAACCAAAGAGCAAGAATAAATCATTTTCACAGGATCTTTTTGCTCAGATGAGGAACAAAGCTTGCTTTGTTTTTCCAGGTGTGATCTTTGGATGAAAAGATACTCCTGTTCACGCCTCAATTGAAGTCAATCTACTGAGCAGAGGATATTGTTCAGCATAATCTCCAGTTGAAAGCATTCAGGGTGTAAATGAAATCCTATTGGCAGGAAAGGTGGCATCAAGATGCCCAGAGCTCTGAATTGAGAACATGCAAAGGCTAAGGAGTGGACAGCCGATGAAACTGTTGGGCAAGATGGTTGGTGCTCTGGCATTTGGGTTTGCAGGTAAATATTTAATTTGCACTATTTGTACCATTACCCCAAATGGTGCAGACTATTATAAATGTCATCTCTTTCATGGTTACATCTTCTCTATTAGAACTGCAAAGGCTCTGCAGAGGACCAAGCCTTCTGCTCTAAAGGACACACACACAAACTTGCCTTGCTCTGAGAGCTAACCACACCCACTTGGCCACATTCACCCACACAGAAATGTAACTTAAAGTGAGAGCAGAGGACAGATAGCCTTGTCCTGGGATAACGAGTCGGTCCTACCCAATGTTACTGCTCTGTGGATGCCCTCTACTTTTAAAGATTCTGTGATGCTGACCCCAACCCAAACAGGTCTAAACTTAGTTCCACTCCTGTTTTTCACAGTTGGCTTAAGCCCTGAGTCAGCCTGGGTCTTGCACTCCACACTACTTAGCTTAGGCCACTGCATGCGGACCTTTTATCCATGATTTTAGTCCTAGGGCTTAAATTCTTCACTTTGACCTGCTTACCCAGGGTTTGCATTTCGTGGGGGGGCTCAGGTGAGGGATAGCTCAACATTTGCTTTTCAATCTCTTCTTTGCTATTAGAGGTCATAGCAATCATGTACTTTCTTTCTACGAGAGCTGGTCCAGGCTGACCCCTGCGGCCTTTGTCCTGCTCTAGCAGCCTTCCTGGTCTGCTCGGGTTCTGATTAGAGTCCTTCTGAATCAGGGAAGCCATAGAGTGCAGTTAAGATACAGGCTTTGAAGTAAGATAAACATGGTCTTGCATCTCAGCTTGACTTCTTCTGGCTGTGACTTTGAGCAAGACTCTTGGCCATTCTGAGTGTGAGCTTTCTCATCTATAGTATGGTGACAGTGGTGTCTACTTCATGAGGTTTTATGGACGGGATTGGAAGCAGTAATGCACGTAACATTTTTTGGTGGAGGTTGACACATTTTATGCACGTTATTGTTACAGAGTCATCCCGCAGCCACCTCTGATCAGAGCCTGCTTTTTCCTTCCAGTCATTGAGGACTGTGGTGGTCTTGACGACTCATGTGGTCCTAAATAGAAGAAGGGGGAGCATTCCTTTTTCTTCTCTTCCAATATGGCAGGTAAGTGGACTCTTCCTTTTCATGAGCCTGAGTAAAAAGACAGAAGTATTCTTAAGCCCCCTGTTGGGGTATGGCCCAGGCAACCCTCTTGTAAGATAAGAGGGCGGGTCTCTTATAGGAGGTCCCAGCCTTTTCTCTCCTTTTAGTGCTAGAAATGGCCTTTAACAAGGGTCCTGCTGGCTGTGAGAATGCAGGCTTTCAGCATAGAGCTCACACACCCACATTCCTTATAATTACCTTTGGATTTCATAATCATATAAGAGGGAAGCAGATGAGAAATTACTCTTTTATCATGAATATACTTACACTGGGAAGGCCAATAAACGTTCATTACTGTACAGACCAAGAAAACTGCAGATAAGGAAATCAGACTATTTTGTGCAAAAGGTCATAAGGAAAAGTAACAAGTGCAGTTGCTAACACTGAGCTCTCAAAAGGGGAGTTTTCTTGTTCTGCTCCCAAGAGAGATTCAAAATTGTTTGTTACTGTTCTTTTGCAGGGCCTTTCAAGTCCAAAGACCATTACTAAGTTTGCCTCTGTCTCTTCTTACCAAGTTAAATGATCCCACTTTTAAAAAAGTTTTTAGATATTGTTTTTCATTTGTTTGATTCCACTTTGAATTGTCCTTACAAATCTCCATATTTTTAAGTAGAATAACCTAGAAGGGATGACAGTTTTCTAAGGAGATTTAAACCCTTGCTGAGTACAATTGCAGTTATCTTGTCGATGCTTTATCATCTGGAAGACTAGAAACCCACGTTTCTGATACACTGAAAATAATCTTCAATCTAATCTTTGGTCTAGGAATACCCCCATCCAAAAGAAAGCAGTTCAGCTGCTTTGAGAGTTGTTGAAAAGCTTTAACTAGTTCTTGTGTATATGCCTGTGAAGACTGGGAGTTTAGGGAGGGGGGAAATGTCAATCAATGGCAAAACTCAAAGACTGGTCATAAACAATGATAGTCGGCTCCTTTTCTATTATAAATCTAAGGAAGGAACCAAGAGAAGAAATAGAGGAACATGTAAGGCAACACAATCACAGGATATTTTAGAATTGGAAGAAATTTGCTGATCTTCTGATCTACAGGTTTTACTTAACAGGTGATGATCCAAGACGGTGATGCCAGAAATCGGCAGGTACAACAACTCTGTGACACAGGTATAATTTTAATACCAATTTTATGGATGATGAACTTGAGGTGACACTGACAGTAAGTGGGAGAGCTGGAATTTGGACCCAGATTTGGTTGGCTTCAAGGCCTATGTTTTAGCTTCTGCACTGTCTCATACATAAACATCTATGAGGTCCTTTCTTGCGTTGGTTAGCTTGTGTTTGTTCATAATGAGTGGCTGCATTTACCCCATTGCATTTTGCTCATATTCCCTAAAGGAGTTAAGTGGTTTTCGTGTAAAGAAGAGACATTCCCTTATGTTTAAGAGACCTGCGTTAACACTTGTGATCTTCCCCTCTGGAGAATTTTACAATGACCAATGCATCCCAGGAGATGGGACCAACAGAGGAAAAAGGGCCAGGGATTTACGGAAGGGCATAGAAAGGCCAAGTTGAGGGTCCTACAAAAAAAAAGAGGGGTCAGATATGAGGAGCAATGACCAAAGGATACTTCTAGTAAATTAAGATACTCAAAATAATTCATCATACTTTAAAACTGGAAAATAATGTTGGTAAAGGAGGTAAGTCAGATTGAAGGACTGAGTCAAAGGATGCTACTGTGAAAGAAGAAAGGGCTCACTGTTTTCCCCATGGCCTGGCTTGAAGTTTTAAATATTTCATGTATCTTTACATGATAAGTAGGCAGGAAGAGAAAAGAAGGGAGGAGGTCCTACATAAGACACGTTGCAGAAGACATATTTATTGCAAATTCTAAGGATTAAATCTTCACCACTTCACTTATTCCATAATTAAAATCTATTGAGCACCTCTTCTGTGCCAAGCCTTGCACAGATGCTACATATCTACAGATGAGTAAGACACCAATCCTGACCGCAATCAACTTACTGGCCAGCAGGGGAGCAGACAATTAAGCAGATATTTGCAATAGAATGGGCAAGTAAGTAACAGGACCATAGAACTTTAATACAACATTTGAACAAGCAACTCAGCTTGGGATATCTGGGATAGCATCAAAAATTTCTTTTAAGGTGCATCCTGAAGAATGAAAGGAAGTTTGCCAGGTGAAGAAATGGGGGAGAACGTATTTCAGGTGAATGGCACTGCATGAGCAAAGACATAGAATTATGAAAGGACACATGTAAGAAGTTAATGTGGCCACAGTTAGAGGACTGAAAGTGGTGGCTCTTATTATATTAGCTAGTTATAATGAAATTGTTAATAGTTATTTAATAAGTTACTTCCATTTATGTTAATACCAGACTGGAAAGTAAGTTGAGAAAGACTGGGTCTAAGAGAGTGAAAGTTTCTGTTTATGATGGAGGTTATAAAAGATGAGATAAAGAGAAGTTTCATATCAGAATTATGGACAATATAACCAAGCTTATCATTTCCAGAGTATAAGGGAGTCTCCACAACAAAGAGATATAGCCAAATGGATCGTTTAACCCTGAGGCGGCAGTGGCACATGCTTCCTTGAAGACCGGATGAAACTCGGAGAAACCAGAAGTAAAACATCATATAATAAACAGAAAAATTGTGCAATCCTCTCGGATTTTCTTTGAAAAAAACACATCTAGAGAAGAGTATGGCATTTGGAGCCTGAAAGTCTGGGGGTTTGAATTCTGGCTCTGCTATTTACTAGCTATGTGGCTGTGGACAACTTAACCTCCAGAAGCATCAACTACCTCATGTGGAAAATGGATACATAAGCGGCACCTTGCAGAGGCGGCGCAGCGAAAGCCCTAGCCTATACTTGGCACCCAGTGTGAAGCCCCAATATGAGAGTTATCCTGGCTGTGGTCTCAGGGGTATTGCTTTGAACATATAACCAAAGTTGCTGCCTTCTTCAAAACAACTCTAGAGTAAGCCCTTCGGAATAAGCTATGTTCACCATGAGCCATCTGGGTGGGAGGGTGTATTTGGTGGGTGTGTGTCTATGGATAGGACAGCAACTGTGAATGCACTTGGGATGAATATATCTGTTGGAAATTGGGATTCAGTGTTGATTAATGCTTTGACCTAAAGCCTCTACAAGTATTTGCTTGTAATTTACTTCTGTGGGAGATATGTGAGCCACCTGGAACCATCCCTGTCAGTCCAAATCCTTCTTTTGGAGGACATTTGGGTCAGCCTTCCCTCTTTTCATTTTTGTAGCACTCTAGTCAAATAGAAAATAAATGGTTTTGTGGCTTTCTCGGGCTGACCCAGATGTATGCATTCTGCTTCTCTAGCTATGCTGCTAGGTTCTTGAGGTAGAGACTACAAACAGTGCTGGGCCCATTTTAAAGGTTTAAGAGCGAGTTTTTCATTGAAATAGTTTTAGAACAAGGAAAGGGGAATTCTACTTTATACAGTGGGTGAATGGTAACTATGTGACACTTTCTACCAGTGAATGTGATGTAGAGACTGCCAATTCTCAATGAAGCCACAGACCCTATAAAACATAAGCTCCCCAAGGCAGGGTCATCCTTATCCTGTTCCTCATATACCCTAGTGCTGAGCACTGTATCTGACACACAGCAGGCACCAAATAAGTGTCTGTTGAATGAAGGAAGGAAGAAATGAATGGTATTGAAAGCATTTAGGCATGCTCAAAAATGGCAGAGCCTTAAATAATCCAAGGGAAAGCTGGTAACTATTTCTGGGCTTATCATGTTGGCTTCTTTCTGTTGACATTGAGGTAACAACTGTGACAGTATTCCACTAAATATGTCTTAGTACCATTTTCAGAGAAAGAAAATTCACTGGATAGATTCCTGAGCCCACTAAGTTCTTAGAAATTCCAGGTGAGTACATTTATAGAATTCACATCTGCATGGACATTGTTCTACAAAATGATTGAAGGAAGGAATCAAAATGATAGTGAGGTTTTTTTACATTCCGCCTTTCACATGAAACCCAGGAGACTTCAGATGATTTCTGTGCCCTTTTCTATTTTTCAGCCAAAATAGATTCTTTCTGCCTCTCTCAAAATTTCCCATTTGTTGTATAAATGAGGAGGCCCCCTCAGAGCTTGCCTCGTTTAACAACTTCGGTTGGTGAGGCCGAACGTTTTCTATTTAAGGCAGAGCTTGGAAGTTACTGATTCTCCAACCGGGCTGATGCTGGCGTCATGCCCCAGATGTTTTGTCCCTTTGACTTTTAATTCCTTGTCTCTAAATATCAGCCCTTAAACAGCAGCCTCATGACAACTAACTGAAGCGGGATCATTTGCATTGGTGATATTCCTTCAGAAAGCAAAATTTAGGCTTTGTATTTTGTTTTCATCACTTTTATAAAAGAAGGCCTCACATCTACATAAACAAATAAAACAAGAAATTCCATCTAGGGGTTTCATATTCAAAATATTACAGCACCTTTGTTCCTAATAAGAGGTCCCTGATGAAAAACACCTCTGCAAGTTGAAGAGGTTCCGGGCAGTATGCAATTGTGATAACGGCATTTTATGCAGTCATCTCTCTTTTCAGTGATATCTTTCTGGCATTTTCTTCTCAATTAACCTCAAATATTTCTAATATTTTGCATAATGATTTAGAGCATATTTATGTTATCACATTTCAATCCTACGAGAGGCAAAGGGAGTCGACCTTTCTTATCTCAATTTAACCAGCCGTTTCTCAGGCTTTTCCTGAGAAACGGGCGTGACTTCCAGTTTACGGCTCTCTTCAGTCAAAGGCAAGTAAGTCCCAGAGAGGGACTCAGCTGAGAGGTGGTGGTTGCCAACACTTCCCAGAGCTGGGAGTGCGTGGGTGAAGGGGATCTTGGTGGCACACCATGGCCTCTACTAGAGATGGGCATGGGACAAGCGTGTGGGCCTCTGCCCAGAGCTCTAGCTCTCTCCACTTTTTAATCACAGCAGTCCATCTTTAATTTTAAAATTAGTTTTAAACACTTAAATCATGACATATATCATACTAGAGAACTCATTATGTAGGTACAACAAATTGACCATTTCCAATACCTTGCAAGCCTCCACATGCATCTCCCCAATTGTATCCTTCTCTCCAGAGGGAACAGCCGACCTAAATTTGGTGTTAATCATTTACTGGCTATTCTTTATAGCTTTTTTCTCTTTTTTTAAATAAGGATACCAGTCAGGTTGGGTTAGGGGACACAATTCAGCCTATAACAATATGTTTTCCCCCCTTACGAACATCTTTCTTGCAGGCGTTCTTAAACCCTTCTCTACATGCTTTACAGAAAGGCTGTCACATCCCTTCACTGACAGAGCACTGTTCTCAATGTGGCAAGCAAGCAGCACTCTTACAAACATCTTTTTTACATGTGTTCTAAAATACTTCTCTGCATGCATTCTCTTTATAGCTTTTCAAAGCCACATAAGTATCTGTTCCTAATCAATATATCTTTTCGTCTAGTTTTTGAGCTTTAAATAAGTGGAATCACTCCACTTTATGTTATCTTCAGTCTTTTTCTGCTTAACATGATAACCTAATTTAGGCTTTTTTCATTGATGCTTATAGCTGTAGCTCATTCTTTTTCTTTGCCATATATTATTTCATTGTGTGATGATTTACTATGTCATGCCATTGATTTGTTTTATATAGTCTTCTGTTGTTGGTTGGCCTTTTGGTGCTAACTTGTCTACGAGGGTTTGTATTTTAAAAGAGGTTTCATATTTAACCAAAGCCTTAATCTCTCATTGTCGACTTCCAGGCACTGTGACAAACCAGAAATACATACCCTATTTAAGTAGGAATATTTTTTTTTGATAAAAATGTCTTCCTTATAAGGCTTAATCAGCCTCTATTGGCCCACAAAGGATGGTTGGTTTTTGTCAGAGCACAGTTAACATAATAAAATTCAACATTTTATAACTGTTTGATAAACTGTGACCCTACAGCAGAAAGACTATATAAGAGGATACTGTCTTTAAAAGAATGAGGTCAAAAGGATGAGCAAGAATCAATAAATAACTGTGGTAGAGACAAACGAATTTCGTATATGGGCATCTCATGAATAACTCTGACGATCATTTCTGAGTTTTATGGCTGTCATCATCAAACATGGGGTCTCAGCCCAGGACGCTCCTATTCAAAATAACAAACTGTGGGCAGTGAGTCAGGAAACATTGAACTTCAGCCCACAACTCTGAGAATGAGGAGTTCTGCTAATTGCTTGGGTTTTTATATGGTACTAATATGGTGAATAATTTTCCAAAAAAGATCAATTTGCCCAGCATAGCATTGCTGGAATGGCCTTTCTTTAATGGTTTTCCTGATGCAGAAGAAATTCCTACAAGAAAACTTGATCTTCAGTATAATTTCCAGTAGCTAAAGACAGGAAAAATCAATGGCTTTAACTACCTTCTCACCAAAATTTAACTAAAACTCTTGAAAGCAAAAGCTCCAGTAGGGCCTTGTTCAAAAATGATTTTAAGACATCTAAAACTGCCAAGTATTCTTAATCCAGGGAAATTTCTCTGAAGTAGGATTTAAATTCAAGACCTGGAAGTGCCTTTCATTTCCCATGAGCTCAAATCTATTAAGCTCTCAGGGACACTGGTTTTTCCCCAGGAGGGAAAAAGGGGTTTTTCCCCCCAAAGGAATACAGTTCTCTAATTTTTAATTATTTTAGATTTTTTTCCATCAGGGCCAAAAGTTAGCAATGCCCGTATGATTTCTTTCTTCTTCTTTTTTTTTTTTTTTTTAAAAAAAAAGATGGCTCATGAGATAGATAATAAAGCATAAAAACATTAATTACTATGTGTGTGTATGTGCTTGCAGAATTCTGTCAACCCTAATTAGGCAGCAAAGAGATTAGCTGCAATCTTGCTTGGTGTGTGTGAGTGTTTGCGTGTACGTGTACGAGTAAGGAATTCACCCAAGTAAGATGATAAAATGTTGTTAGAGGCTGGGTAAGGGGACTAGGTAGCAAGAAAAAGCATGTCCTTCAAAAGTCCTTAGAATACTAAGAAGGATAATCTGTGAGAAAGGGCAGAGAGACGTCATCTGTCATCTGTGGTTTGGGTGGCTTGGGTAAAATCAAATGGAACCAGCACCCAGACCCCTTTGTCCGGGTCTGGAACCTCTGATGATAACCAGCTCTGAGACAGCATTTTGGTCCTGGATTTCAGACCAAATGGACTCAGCCATCCTGGGAAGGTCAATCCACTTTCCTTAGTTGTATAAATGCCTTTGTAACCCTGCAAAGACTCAGAAACTATCATCGAAATGATGACATGAATCAAAATAATTTTAATACTTCTATGTACACCTAAAGGTAAGTTTTAAAATCATCATTATAATCTGTCTATATTTTCTATGTAACGCATTTCATAGTTTAAGAGAATCTGACATTTTGTGCTTGTGGTTTTAATTTGAAACATTTAATTAATATTAGTCGTGATTTCTATGAGAAAGGTAGGTGATTTATTTAGTTTGTAGATAATGTTTGAATGTTTAAAGGAATGGGATATTTTAAATCTCTGCACAGGCTTCTCAGCACCATTTAACTGCTGAGGAAAGTTTGCTTTGTTGACTGTCCAGCTCTACTCTAGTAGTTGCATGAAGGTCTTGAGATATGTTGAAATTCTGTGATTATAGTTTAACATGCTTAACTGAATATAATTAATTAAGGTGTTAATTATTTGGAGAAATTACTCTGTTCAACTTATTGGTTCTTAGAATATTAATCAAAGATCAAAGTTTTACAGAAAAATCACTAGGTTTATATTGAAAGTGACTAGATACTTAAGTTGAACTTAACGTTTAAGAAATACAAATCTTTATGATCTACCAAAGATCCCTTTTTAACATTAAAAATCAGTTAACAAACGAAACTAGGCTCTTCTGGGAAGCTAATTTCCCCAATTCCTAGAAAATATAAGTGATTGGAATACTGTATCAGGGTTCAGTGGAGAAAACAGAATTCACTCCAGATACGTGAGTAGAAAGGACTGAATACAGGAATTTGGGTGTTTATACACTTGTGGAAGAGCTGGAGGAAGAGGACTCAGGAGGCCATCACATCTGTCTCTGCCATCACATCTGTCACTATCACAGCTGCCAACACTCACAAAGCCGGTGACTGGACACTGGGACACTTACATCTGTTGGCACCTGCACGCCAATCGTAACAGCAGCTGGAAAATGGCCTCCACCTTCCTACCCAAGAGCATCAGACAGGCAGAATCTAGGCTGCATCCAAAATCCTAGTTGTTAAGAGAGTCTGAAAAATGCAGTTTTTTGCCTTCTTGCTCCTATGACTAAGGAGGAGATTCAGAAGAGGTGGGACTAGGTGCTGAGCATCCAAAAGCAGGATCCACAAAGCAAAACCCATATATTATAACTTGGTGATGTTTCCTAAACACTACAACATGCAGGTTAGAAACTGGACGCATTTTGTCAAACAGAGCCCCTGGGGATACGCTGTATTAGGCAACCGTAGACGGTTTTCCAGTAGCCCTTTTAAAAATGTTTGTGACCTAAGTTACAACATAACAGCTCTTTTCATTGTGTAGAAATTGTTTCCTCTTGACATCTGTCAACAAATACATTGTAGAAAACAGGCTTTGCCAGTCACATAGTTTTATGAATTTTATTTCAGGTACTACCTTTTTTCCCCCAGGCAATATGCCCCAGAGCATACGTCCCAGAGGAAATCTGATACCACTAGGTCAAGCCTGTGCCTTCTGGTGCCCTCTTGGAATTGTATTTTTCTATTGAGTAGAATTAATTTCACAACGGCCAAAGACTGCTTTATAAAGAGCGTTATCAACAGGATAAAGGGATCTGACATCCAAAATTAACTCACTGAATTCACTTCTTTCTCTGTATTCTTGCTGGCTGTTTAATCTGGTAGTTGGCATTTTGATCTAGGGCAGAGGCATTGTATCTTCTGGTTTGAAAATTTCTTTTTTAAATTTGATTTTGTTCTAGATAATAGTGTCAAGAGGTAAGAGTTAGAATTAAGCCTGCTTGTGACTTATAAAAATGAAAATAATAATAGCTTAAACCCAATAAAATTTTATTTCCCTCTCGTGTGTGCAATGTGTGAAGGTAAGTGCTCCAGAGCAGGTGTGACCAGGCTCCACTCACGTCTGTCCTGCCACCCCAGAGCGTGGCCTTCATCTTTGCGGTCTAGGTAGGTAGCATCAGCATTCCAGGCAGAATGGATAAAGGGGACAAAAAGAGGCAAAGAGCAGGTGCCCAGTATCTCAAGGAGGGTTTTGAGAAGCTGTTGAACTACACTTGACTTACATCCCACTGGCCAGCACTGTCACATGCCTTCATTCAGTTGCAAGTGAGGCAGGAAAATATAGTCTTTATTCTGTCTCTATTATGGGCACCAGGTGTCCTGTTAAAAATTCTATTGTGTTGGAAAGAAGTGAGAAAGGGTACAAAGGGGGGCGATGAGCGCTCTATGCTACACTCAAATTTCATACAACGTAAAACATTTACTTTTCAAGAGTATCAGAATTCTCCTCAAAAAAGCCACTTTTTGGGGGCTGGCCAGGTCGTATAGTGGTTAAGTTCGTGCGCTCTGCTTCGTTGGCTCAGGGTTTGCAGGTTCGGATCCCAGGTGCAGACCTAGCACCACTCATCAAGCCATGCTGTGGTGGCATCCCACACAAAAAAGAGGAAGATTGGCACAAATGTTAGCTCAGCCACAATCTTCCTTACACACACACACACAAATCACTTTTTTCAGAAGAGGAAATTAATCTTTACTGTTTGGCTGATGTGATGCAGTATTTACCCTGGGTAGCACGAATGATTCTTTTTAATAGAAAAACATTCAATATTTCCACCTGAGTTAGCAAGAACACATTGTCTGTTGCTGCAAGAATGGGAGTCCCTTCACTTTGTGCTCTTGGAAGGTTCTCCTGATTCGAGTTCTTCAAGAGGATGGAGTTTGGTGTGGAAATCGGCAGGTCAAGGGACTCTGGGTTGCAGATCACAGGTCAGCAGAAGAAAAGTGAGGAAATCCTGAAGGCATTAAGAGGGGCTGCAGGGGGCGATGAGGTTCAGCAGGTAAGTTTTCCCTCCTCTTCTTATCACTTCCTGTTTCACCCCCATGGAGTTTGCTTTCTGTTCTTAGATGATCCCTGGGACACTGTGAAAAGCAGGGGAATAAAACTGCTGGCAGAAGTTGAAGCCTGGGGACCTTTGGGCGGCAGACAGATCTACAAGAGGGAGGAAGTAATCATGACCTTTGATTGAGGGCCTAGGCGCCAGGTATTCTGGAAATGTCATCTCATTTTATTCCCTCAACAATCCTATGATGCATTAATTATCAACTCCATTTTACCAATGAGGGCACACTGACACTCAGAAAGTTAAAGTGACTCCCCAGGGTCACACAGCCAGTGAGAAGTCAAGTCAGAATCCAAATGCAAGTGCTCTCTCCTCAGCTAAAATGATGTCTCAGGGAGGTTCCGGAACTGGAGATTACCAACCACCTCAGCTCAGGCCAACTGTCTTCCAAGATGATCTGGTCAATGAAGGTGTAACTTAGGTTCCATAATTTGTACTTAAAGGTGAGGAATCGTAGATGTCAAGAAGGGTAGAGACTGAAAAAGAGGCACTGGAGTTTCTGCAACAATTTTATTCCACCCCTATTGTTCAACTGAACATCAGTTGTATCATCTTCTTTTATTATTCTCCTTGAAATCATGAATTTCGGTTTAACTGCAGTTCCTAGCTCTCCCATCATTCTTTTTTTTTTTTTTTTTTTTTGAGGAAGATTAGCCCTGAGCTAACATCTGCTGCCAAACCTCCTCTTTTTTGGCTGAGGAAGACTGGCCCTGAGCTAACATCTGTGCCCATCTTCCTCCACTTTATATGTGGGACACCTACTACAGCATGGCTTGCCAAGCAGTGCCATGTCCGCACTTAGGATCTGAACTGTTGAACCCCGGGCCACCAAAGTGGAACATATGCACTTAACCACTGTGCCACTGGGCCGGCCCTCTCCCATCATGCTTTACCCACAAACTTTCACAGACTTTGTCCTAAACACAGTGCAACATTCCTAGCAGGAAAACTCATTCTTTCACCTGCAGCTTTTCAAAGAACACTGTTATCTTATAGGCCAGATGAAATCAGTTTGCTAAAAAACGTTGAATTCCTTTTTCTTTGAGTGTCCCTACATAGGGCAGGTGACATTGTAGACTACTCTGCAGCCCCTTTGTTCCTTGCTCAATAAAACTTCACTTTATTCAAGTATTCATTATCCATGAATCTCAGGGGGGGTAGGCTCAGCCTTGGGTGAAATGTGCTTGGTTTAAGAAAAGAATAGTAGTTTCATTTTTCTCACCAGGAATTGATTTAGGAATAGATGTGTGATGTAATTCTGGGCAATAACAAATAAGGGATGTCTGATGGAGGCTTTTGGGAAAATTTTCTTTACTTACAAAAAAAGGATGCAAGAAAGGAATGTTTACTCTTCTGGCCTTTGGACATGGCTCTGTGAAAATGGGATGTTGGGAGCTGCTGCAACCATTTTGTCAACATGAAGAAATCAACCAGGGGAAAAAAGCTAACGCATTGAGGATGGCAGAGCAGAAAGACTGAAGGAATCTGGGTTCTTGAAAACATCAATGAGCAGCTGAAATAACCAATCTTGAGCCTAAATCCAATCTTCCTGTCACATGAGATCAAAACATTTATTGCTTAAGCCATTTTAAGTTGAACTTTTTTATGACTCAAATGCAAATGAAGCATCCTAAATGATAAACTGAAGCAGGAGAAAAAGAACATGAGGTGAGGAAATCTGGGTCACTTTAGGTATGAGCCGCCAAAAGAAGTGGGAACGTGCTACTTAATATGTTCACACATAATTCTTATAAAAAGCTGTTTAGGCAATACCACAAAAATAGACTACTTCTATTTTTTAAATTAGGAACTGTAAAAATCTCCAATTAGAGCAAGGGGTAAAAAAAAAAATTGCGGGGAAAAAATTTTTTGTTAATTTTCTAGATATTAGAATTTTCATGCATTCTTATCACAGGCAACTTTTTCTGGCTAAACATGAAGGTATCTTCTTAATAATTCTCTGCTTTTTACTGTAACCATTCCTTGTTTTATGAGAGAAACCTATTCCACAAGATCTGCATGGGTCTAGAGTTCCCTAACCCTCACCATGCAGTTGATGACTTTCCATTTCCCAGAGGAAGCAAAGGATACTGTAAACTGTGACGGTGAAGTCGGTTTTGCTAAGCGCTGAGAGCGCTTCCTTATAAAGCGCATCTCACTGGTCCTCAGCTCCAGGACTAAGCGCTCAATACCCGTACGTATGCTGAAATATGTCATTAAAAACGGAAACCACTTTTTTCCAAAACAAAAAACACCCCAAGGGGTAGCTGTTACTGTGCAGAACATCCTATTATGGTTGCAAGAGAATCTGCAACAGTTTGGACTTGTTTTTTATTCCTCGTCAGCTGTATGGTGTGTCAGCAGCTTACAGGCGAGATTCTGGCTTCTGAGAGATTTAACAGCTTCTTGATGTGAGATCTCTGAGGAGGTCTGATCAGCTGGGTGGAGGACTGTCTGTTGCTGCCTCAACCTGCTTCTCTGGGCTGATAACTACCTTCTGAGTTATCTCCCTGCCTGCAAATTAGCAGCACTCCAGAGGGGAATGAAACAAAACGTTCAGGAACTAGTCCTCAATCTACTGAAATCACTGATTTGCAGAAGCATAACTAACCCCAGGTATGGCTTATTCATAGCCCAGGCTCCTGCAAGATGAACGGGAGTAGACGGTGAGCCAGATAAACACCTTTTGTCCTTTTGCCTGTGGCTTAGATTGCGGTTGGTCAAAGAGTTTGCAGAGCAACACTTAACCTTACACTTAAGAACTTAACACTTAAGCAACATGCCCTTAAGAGTCATCTAAGGAAAAGGGCTTATCGATTCAGACAAAAGGTTCGTGACATGCAGCATCCTCTGTCCCTGCCTGGAGATTCCACAATGCACATCGCCTATTAGGGACTCTGAGAAGTCTTGCAATCAAGATCCTTTCAATCTTTGTATAACTCAGCCATTCTCAAACTTATTTAAGTATGGGATTTTTTTTTTTCACATAACGCTTATAAATACTCTCAAAGGACTTGTGTTCTGAGGAACAGACATTCAGAATCACTTATCTGGGCCATGTTTGTTTTCCTCATTTCTACCTGGCTTTCTAAGGGATGGTCAGTGTGTGTGTGTATAAAATGGGCGGCTGGAGTGGTTGAGTTTGTGCACTCCACTTCGGCGGACTGGGGATTCATGGGTTCGGATCCTGGACGCGAACCTAGCATGGCTCATCAGGCCATGCTGAGGCGGCATCCCACATAGCACAACCAGAGGGACCTACAACTAGAATATACAACTATGGACTGGGGGGGCTTTGGGGAGAAGAAGAAGGAAAAAAAAGGAAAAAAAAGGAAGATTGGCAACAGATGTTAGGTCAGGTGCCAATCTTTAAAAAAAATAAAATGGGTGGCTGGGGGAAGGTTGGACCTTTAACTGAACCAACCCACATCTGAAAAAAGAAATTCAAGAGAGATGGATTAAAAAAGAAAAGCAAAGATCCCCAAACCAGAGAACTACAAATAAATTAGTTATTAGCATTTATTGAGTACATACTGCCAGGCACTGTTAAGTGCTTATAATTATGAAAACATTTAATCCTCAAAACAACATAAGGTAACTAGTCTTATCATTCGCATATAACAGAGAAGGAAAGCTGAAGCTCAGAGGGTAAGAAACCCACTCCAGCTGGTCAGTGGGGAAGAAGTCACAATCTGAGCTCAGGCTGGCTGGTTCTAGAATCAGCCCTCTTAACCATCATGCCAGACTGCCCCTAAACTCTCCAAAGAGAGACAAGCCAGAGATCCTCGCATTTCCCCAGCACGGAGACACGAATCTTTCATTCTTGGTTCCCAGGAAACCCCTAGCGAGGAGCCATCTCGCCTGGGTTCATACGGCCCCTCTGCACTTTCTAGCTATGTGACTTTAAAGTGTGTCTTAACCTCTCTCTGTTTCAGGTTATTTTCATGTGGAAAATGTAAAGAAAGAAAAAGAAAAAGAAAAAGGTGTATGCGTCATGAGGAGGCTGTGAGGCGTTTTCGATCTATGTCCACTGTTGTTCAGTCAAAGCTGGTCTCACAAGCCTCTGCCTACTGACCCTTGTCTGTCCTCTGCTCCGTCAGAATAAGACCGTGTCATCTTCCATACAACGTTCTTCCAGATATTTCAAGATAAGTGACATAGCACCTTTCTTCCAGGCTAAATATTTCTGGATTCTTTAACTGTCTCCCAGACTGTGGCTTTCAGAACACTTTCCCTGCTTGCTCTTATTCTAAACAACTCTTCTGCCAACGTGTGGCATTTTGATCTCTCTTTCCTGAATATATCATAAAAAGTGAGAGTTTTCCTTTTTCTTATAGTCCTTAAGAGGTTGACATTTATTTCACAAGAGATGCAACTGTCAGCATCCCTATAAACTAAAACGTTAAACTAAAGTAGAATTTTATTTTGAAAAGTTTGTTTCCTTCTTAACCTATTTCCCTTCCCACAACAAATACTTTAATGCAACAGTTACTGAGTCTTAAGATGGGCTGGTTACAGGGTCATGCTGGGCATTAGTTGACTGAAGGAGGGCATTTTTTTTTCTCTGTCGCTTTAATAAGAACTGAGTCTTTTCTGCTGCAAGAAGATATGTCAAGGAGGACTTGACCAGATACCCTCTAAATTCCCTCCTAATCCTCAGATTCTGCGATTCGAGGCTTCTGCAATTTGGTTCAAAGTCCACACATACCAAAGTCCTCCTCATTCCATTGCAGTAAGTTCATTACACATCTCATTTCAAGGAAATTTCATTTATAACTATAGTATATATAAATTATATATATATTAAATAAATATTTAAGTTTATACATATTTCCCATTTCCTTTTTTCTTCTAGGGAATTGCTTCTTCAGAGGCTGATTAAATTGGTTTTAAAGTGGTTTATCTACTCATGCTGCTTGTTTTCCCATTTGACATGTTAATCCCCTCTTCATCTTGTCAGAAAACCCTTTGGTTATATCCATCAGGTATAAACAAATGTTTCCAGTGATAGAAATTCAGGGCAGCAACCTCCCATCTTCCAGAAGACCATTAAGAATTTGTGACAAGGCAGCAGCCCTTTGGAACTCAGCACAAATAAATAAAAAGGCCCAGCTCAGCCCATCAGTTCCTTTGAAGACATGGGCACAGTCTGGGACACACAGGCAAAAAAGGAATTTTGTGTGTAGACCTGTGATCAAAATGGATGTTCAACCACACAAGGACCTCCCCTAGAGGTATTCACAGATAGTGACGTAGTGAGGTTTGTGTAAACAGAGTGGATAAAGCAGAACATGGGGATCAAACACAGTCTATCTTTTTGTGGGCACAGACTCATTCAATTTACTAAAATCCAACAATAGCTAATGCATTTGTATGTCTCTCCATTTTTACATGTTTTAGTCACTAGCTACTCACATCTTTCTTACAGGAAGTGTTTCTTGGTAAAGAATTTAGGATTTTAATTAGAGAAGAAACAAAAGCAATTACAAAGCATCAAACCCTTAGTAATTAAAGTTGAAGTTTATAAGGTCAAATCCTCAGATGTCATGTCAATCATACCACATATACCAAGAAATACAAATAAATCAGATATACACAGATACCAATGCAGGCAATGTTATTTTTGCCTCATTTTGTGTGTAACATTATTGAAGATTCTACTAATGTCTTAAAAAATACAGAAAGTTCTGGAACATACATCAGTTATCTGGAGGAATAAATACTCCAAATGCTTATCATCAAAACTCTGGAAAAAGAGATAATTTCTCTCTTCAGTATTTTAAAAATTGGTATCCAAATAATTTCATTTTGAACTAGGTTAGTAAACTAAGTCTTCTTCATTGAGCTTTTAAAATGGAAAAAATTTCAAGTTCTAAATATAATAAAGCCTTAAGTACACATTCAAACTGAAAATGGGAATTTATTTTCTATTACGCCTATCTGGCCAAAAGGAGCTGAAGGATTTTTCTCTTCTTACTTTCTTATAACAAACATTGTCAGATTTTTTAGAAAAGCAAAATATACTAACAAAATTGTAGTTGAGAAGACTAATTCTATATGAATATTACTCACGGCCCAGTTAAAATAACAATATAGATTCGCTTCAGTAGATGATGGTGTCAACTTTTAAATATTAGTATCTCTCACACCATTTCTTGGTGGTCTAGACACATTTTTCCTCAACATAACTTCTTCATTTTTCTTCTATAGAGTTCCCTTGACTTAAAATAATGGTTTGAGGAAGATCACATCAGAGTTAGTGGCTCTGTGCTATTTTTTCAAATGTTGAGCAAAGTTGGGCTGGTTGATAACATAATTCATTAAAATGAGCTGTGTCTTCAGTGCCCTGGGCTGGCCCAGCTGTTTGAGAAGCCTTTCTTCCTTTTGTAGCTAAAGAGTTGAGTCTGTTCTTTCACCAGCCCATTGCAGTGGCTGAAAAAGTCCAGGAAATAGTTACACTGAATGCCACCATTCAGAAGAGATTTTCATTTCACAGTGGTGTTACAGGTAACGTATTTCCTTGGGCAGAAAATTGCATTTACTCAGCGTTTAGAGGGAACATTGAATTTCACAACCATAGTTGTCTTTCCCTGTGGAAAAGATTTTTAAGTTTGCTATGATCACTTTCTTTCAATTTCTTTTCCTTACAGTCATGCATGCTCTGTGATCTAAATTTCATTAGTTCATTTAAAATCAGAGAAAAAATTCAAGAGGATAAAAACAAGCACAAAGTAAACAAAGAAACATATAACTTTGCCATTAAATTTTCTCCTGGACAACTTTTCAAATATTTCTCGTCGTTTCCATTCTGTTTCAACACAGCAGGACAACACACTCGTGGCTCAGTGGTGAAGCGACGTGCATATGAGTGACAAAACATGGAAACCAGAAAGGGAATAAAAATGTAAATCAAACTTTTAAAATCCTAGTAATACAACAGCTTCCTTCCTTATTTATTCTGTTAATGTCCATTCCACATGAATTCACATTGTGGTTCCAGGAGGCCATGCATTGTAAGCCCTGATCACAAAGACCACTATTTGGAGAAGGTTGAATTAAGCCCGCTGCCAGTCTCTACTGGTGGCAAACTTGCAAAAGTCTTCTGGAAGACCAATAAAATTATACTCTGATTATTTGTTTTCTGAATTCTGGGGACCATGGAAATAGAAAAGGATAGAAACAAGGCATGCTTTTTTTGCGGCTTCTTGGGCTGGGCAGTAGAAAAATAGGTGCTTTCCTTTGGGGTATTTTTGTGGCTGAGAATGGCGAGGCTGGCATTTCTGAGGGCGCTTCTTCACTGTCCTTAGTCTTTAAGGGAGTGATACGCTTTGGCAGTCCGGCTGTTGACAAAATCTGTCTTCTTGAACTGAGCCTTTGGAATAAGCAAACAGAAATGTGAAAGGTAACAACATTTTCACACAAGAAAATGCAGTTTTTAGTGATTTCTCACCAGGGTCAAGACAAGAAGGCCACGATTATCTGGCTGTTAAGTACAACACACGTCTTTCTGGCGTTCTTACCTTCTTGTAGGCGTTATGGAGCTCCGTGTGTGTCCACAGAGAATACAGGAGAACAGAGGCAGCTTTACTGGCTTTGTTGGAGGCACAGCTGAAAAGAAGAAAAGGACACTCTGAGATCAGCGAGAATGTGTCAGGCTTCTGGGCGCTGTCTTTGGACGCTCCGCAAATCTTCTTTAACTGCTGTTGCTCAGTAGCCATCCATTAAGTTAGGCCACTCATCATCAGAAGAGAATTAGACGGTGAGCTCTGAAGGCCAGGGGCCACCCTCTTGTTGTTTTTTAAATTATTTTTAAAAAATATTTTTAAACGACTAGCACGTGCTAACCAATAAATAGTTTACAGAGCAAATTCCTGATATTTATAAGGAATACATCCTTAGACTTTTACAAATCTTTGAATTTATTTATAGAATAAAATTTGTATTTGCATATTGATAGAATATATTTGTATACTTTAATGTACATTTATAGAATACAAATGCAGGAAAGGATGACTGAAAAATATATACACCTCTTAGACTTAGTGACTATGAATGTAGGAGTAATTTTTTCAAGTTAATAAAATGAATTCTTATTGGAGCATTTGTTAAAATAGTTTCAAAATTTCTTTGTTTTTATAGAGAGCAGATGGAAGATGTGTCCTGTTATAAAACCAAGTCACCACTGAATTTGGCATTGTACTCAGTTTTTGATGCTCAGCTTTTAAATTTGTCCTAAACCTCCCGTTTCTGGCTAAGGATCTAATGCTTTCTTAGATCTCTATCTCTTCTATCACCTGAACTAGCACATGGCTGAATTTTTTCTTTTAACAAAGAACTTATTTTTTATATCATAGGATTTGTAAACATGCAACCAAGAATAGAGAATGCAAAGCTGTATGGAGAAGCACAGGCTGGGTTCACTCATTAGCTAAAAGCCTTTCCCTTCCATACCAGCCTTGTATGAAGGGTAAGTCAAATCAGTATCTTACAGACTTTTTTATAGTACCTCATGGACTTTTCAGAGTCACTTGCTAATAACCAAAGTACTAATATATCCATGAAAGCTACTGGTCTCTGATATTTAAAATTGGAAAAAGTTCTTAAATTGCAAGGGCTGTATATTCATAAAATTTGTTTATGAGTTGGTCAGTTGGCACTTGGAACTCATGTATTGAAAGATAAAATGTTATAAATGGCAACTGGTTCCCAGGCTAGCTCATACATTACAGGGCAGCTATACAACACTCTGGCAAGGACAGAGAAGCAGGTACAACAGTTAGAAGCTCCTTGCTGACTTTTGTTTGAGAGAGGACATGTAAGGACTAGCTCACAGGTGGACACTCAAGACAAAAAATAGGCAACAGAGTAGCACATCCTCATATGTTGCTAAGCTACAAGAAGTTTCCAAAAGTGATGGCGTATTCCCATGTGCTGCTTCTGTCTGAATACTCAAATAATTAACATTATATGGTCTTGTGGAGATTTGCTTAGAGGTTTGGAGGATTATTAGGAATGGTCAGATCTATTCTGCAGCAATAATTCATTCTTTCCACAAAGACTGAGCAACAGCTATCTGCCAGGCTCTGGGGACAGGTGAGCCTTCCCCGCTCTTGGGGAACTGACCTTTTAACCAGTGCTCCTTTTAATCACGTGACTGAATGTGGTCTTCCTTCCCTGCGAGCTTTCCCAGAGCGGGGCTGCAGAGCACCAGGGGCCTAAACTGGGTGGGACTGTGGGGGAAGGGACACGTGTTCATTTCCAGGACACCACAGAGCCCCCATGCCTGCCTCACACACATTTGTCCACACCAGGTGAAGTTTGTTTGCTTTGCAGCTCATTAGAACTCGGCTACAATAACATTTCTTTTCTTTTATGTTATCCACAAAAGTAACTTGTATTTAACAAGGCGAGCAATTCAAAACTGTATAAAGAGAAAAAGATAATAATCTTCGTGCTCCCTTTGGATCCCATCACTCTAAATTAACTAACAGTAATAATTTGGTTACACAAGGTTTTTCATTCTCTTCCTCATCTGTTTTTTTAAAATGTGGAAAATTCAAAGACACAAAAAGAGGGATGCGGGAAGGCATATGCATTAAACCTTTTATTCTCAAAAGGGAATAAGAGGTGGAACAGATGTGATAGAGAAAGCAAGAATTTCTTGTTACGCTGCCTCCTACTTCTCCTCCTTGTGCTATCACTGCTTCCTCTCAGCCACCTGTGGTGACACTGGCTCCACAGATTTAAGTGAGGAAAAGGGTATTCTCTGTCCATAGGACTCCCACTTTGCCTACACTCTGCTGTTCTTAAATCACAGCCGTGGCTCTGGAAAACAAATTAATTCATCAAGTGAATAAAATGCTGGAAGGCACTACCCAGAGAAGCTATGGTGTTTGACTATCTCTGGATATTTTAGATGAGAATGGGCAACTATTGGGCTTGGAAGCTTCAGTTTTTCACTTGCCTTGTCACCAAGGACTGGGCCAGATGATCCAGCCCAACTTTACAATCCTGTTTTTGGCCATGTCGCCCATGGTACTCAATGACTGGACATTCACAACTGGATTATTTACACACGCGTGTGGTGGTAGGGAAAGCGACTGCTGACTGGCAGATGCTAAAGGACTTACGCATCCCCTGCGCTGATGTTCATGATTTTCTGCAGGCCCCCAGTGTTTAGAAGATCCCGGGCATTCTGGTAACTGTTCTGGATGATGTTGTTCAACGTGTAACAGGCAGAGGCCGTAGTTTCGATTAGAAGGTCAGTACTTGGGACTGTGTCGGGAATTATGGAAACCAAATCAGGCAGAGTTTCTCTGGCTACATTATGAAACAGAAAGAACACAATGAAAAGGATTATTTCTTAGCCTCAAGATCCCAATACATTTTGGGTCAAGAACATTTTAAAAAGGAAACACAATTGATTAATAAGCATATGAAAGATGTAACATTCAACACTCTTAACACTCAAATTTAGAAAAGATTTTTAAAAAAGATGATACTCTGTGCTCAGTACACTGGAAATCTGTTCAGAAAGCAATTTGACAGAAATGTCAAGAATTTTAAAAATTTTCACATTCTTTGATTCAGTAATTCCACTTCTGGAAATTGATCCTAAAGATATCACTTTAAAAATGGAAAAAGCTTTATGCAGAGATCTTTATTATAGTATTACATATAAATTAAAAATTATAAACAGCCTAAATATTCCAATAATAGAACATAATCAATGGAAATACATTTGAAAAGAATATTATGCATCCCAAAACATATCAGTGAAGCACGTATAACCAGAAAATATTTATGTTAATATTCTGTGTGAAAAACCAGTATATTTATTTATATAAAGAATACATATTATAATACCAGGAGAGAAAAAACACATAAAAAACCTGAGAAGAAATACACTAATAACAGGACTTGTTTTTCTACAATAGTATTGATGGTGACCTAAAAATATTTTAAAAAATTATCTGAAATGCCCAAAGTTTCTTGAATGCACTAATAATGCTATTATTAAAAAAAAGAGAAAGAGATTACTTTAAATTTATTTTTTCACTATGTAAGTTCTTGGTTATAAGGGTTTTAGTTTGACTTTTTTTTTTAAAGATTTTATTTTTTCCTTTTTCTCCCCAAAGCCCCCCAGTACATAGTTGTATATTCTTCGTTGTGGGTCCTTCTAGTTGTGGCATGTGGGACGCTGCCTCAGCGTGGTTTGATGAGGAGTGCCATGTCCGCGCCCAGGATTCGAACCAACGAAACACTGGGCCGCCTGCAGCGGAGTGAGCAAACTTAACCACTCGGCCATGGGGCCAGCCCCAGACTTTTTTTTTGTAATAACAAGAGAGGTATTAATGTTTGATGATTTCATTATAATTTGTCCTCCGGTGTATATTTTGGGCAATATGAATATGTACTTGATTTTCTGCAATAATTCTTTTCACATGTTTTCTTCTTTCTCGCTAACTACTTTGGACTCTCCTTAAAAAACAGAGAGCATGCTTCAATTGTTTTGCTGCTCCTCACAGCTCTTTAATACACCGCTGTGTTTATCACGGTTGTATAAGAAATATTTCCGCTTAATTTTATTGTTTCTTCATCTGAGTTTATGTGGCACCTTGAACTGCACTTCTCTCTATGATACTGAATTGTAATTAGCTATAAGCCTGTCTGAATTCCAAATGGGGCGATGGGTTCCTGGAGGACAATCATTGTACACATTTCTGGATTTGCATCGATCACAATGCCTAAAACAGAGAGGCATCAATAAAAGGCACTGAACGATGTGTCATCCTTTTGATAACACCTGGACCTGACTGACAGGAAAGACACATCTTCTGCTCAAAGGCCTGACCACTTTCTTTTTCACTGTTGTTCAAGCATCATAACATAGTGTTGAGAGCTCAGAGCTCAGCCTCTGAAGCCACACTTCTTCAGGTTTCAGTCCTGTCTCTGCCATTTAATGGCTGTGTGGTCTGGGCAGGCTATGGAACCTCCCCCTGCTTCATTTTCCTACTTTGTCAAATGGGATAATAATAGTATCTGTCGTTTTAAGGGCTTAAATAAGTTAGTATGTGTTAACTGTATCCCAGTACCCTGCACATACGTAGTAAGCTCTCAAAAGATGGGAGTTATTTTCAGAAGGCTTCCTCCTTTTAATAAGTTAAGCCACAGACCGAAAGGCCTTGAGAACATGAATTTTCCTTTCACTGAAATTTAGGTCAATAACAAGGAAACAAGGCTGAGACAATCCAACAGAAAACGCCCCATCACCTCTCTGCAGGCTGCAGCACTGGCTGCTGACACCCAGGCTGCCCACACCGAGGACAATGCCTACTCAGAGAGAGTCCCACCTCGCCTCCCTCAGCATCGCCAACAAGAAGGTCCACTTTTGTAGATGAAACTCAAGGTTGAAACTCAGGGTCATGTCAGAGGAGGAGTGAGAATTAGAGACATTAGAGTCTTTAACATTTTACATGGCGTTTGTTGTTCTTAGAAAAGCAGTCCAATTGTTTACATCGACAAAGCTAGATACTACAATATAGTAAGGAGGTCATTTTGTCTCTTGGTGTTTCTCTGTCCACACACTCACATAGACACACACAGACACACACACACACACAGTGGGCCTGAATAAATACATTTGCTTTGGGACAATTAAAATTGGATCTCTGGGGGCCAGCCCTGTGGCCAAGTGGTTAAGTTCGCGTGCTCTGCTTTGGCGGCCCACGGTTTCGCAGGTTCAGATCCTGGGCGTGGACCTAACACCACTCATCAAGCCAAGCTGAGGCGGTGTCCCACATGCTACAACTAGAAAGACCCACAACTGAAAAGAAAAAAAAAAAATATATATATATAGATAGATAGATATACACAACTACGTACTGGGGGGCTTTGGGGAGAAAAAGAAAAAATAAAACCTTAAAAAATAAAATAAAATAAAATTGGATCTTTAATAGTGAAATATAAAAATTAAAGGCCTTATCATGGTAGTGAAGGGTTATAGCTCAATGTCATATTGTTGAGATTTTAATGCTTAAACTCAATGCCTTAAAAAGCCAAGACATTAGCTGGATGTCTGAAAACATCTGTAACTGAAGAAATGTGAACTGAGACTCGAGAGATCTATCCAAATACTTCCTGATGCTTGCAAGTACATCATGTTATCTGACCCTTGGAAAAACACTATTAGGTAGTGATTACTAATCTCAGTTGGTTTAGATCAGTTAAATGACTAGCCAAGGTGACATGAGTGGCAAGGTCACACTGTAGGATACAGATCCATGTCTTGTACCTGAGATCTATATTTTGTCACCATGCTAAGCTGCCTATCTTTAAGTTTGTAAGAAAATATAAGTTTCAGGCCAGCCCTGGTGGCCTGGTGGTTAAGTTCCACGCTCTCCACTTCAGTGGCCCAGGTTTAATTCCCAGGGGCGGACCTACACCACTCGTCAATGGCCATGCCATGGCAGTGGCTCACATACAAAATAGAGGAAGATTGGCACAGATGTTGGCTGAGGGTGAATCTTTCTCAGCAAAAAACATAAAAAAGAAAAAAAAAGAAAAAGAAAAGAAAATATGTTTCAAGTTTATTTCTGTAAATCTAAATAAAATGTGATGACATCATCACAGGTCAGCACATGGAAAGTTTTACCTGGCCTAGAAATCTCTTATGAGAAGCACAAAGCATGTATTTCAAACTGATTTCCATTTATTCTTGGCTATTAATACCCTGAATCAAGACAGGTCTTTTTACTCAAATTATCTATTTGACACAAAGCCAATTTGGAATTTTTAAAAATTGATTTTAGCTTGCTCAAGCCACTTCTCTCTGTTGTCCTTAAAATGAGGGGAGGTTTATCAGTGGAATTATCTTATATAAACTGTGGGGCTACAGCTATATCTTACCAACAGGTAGAGAACTGTATAGAAACTGACCCAACAGCATTTCTGCCCTGAAGGTACATGCACAATGTGTAGAGCGCAATTATTTTTAGAGGCAATGTTTTAAAGATGGAGTCAACATTTTATTTGGAAAAAGAAAAAGAAAACTCAAAGGACAATACACCTGAATTGAAGTGCAGCACACAAGTCCACGGAAGACAATGGGGAGCACAGTTTCATAATTCTGAGAATGCCTATGGCAAAGTTTCTTTTAGAGTCAGTGACAAATTTCCAGGCTCTTTCTCTATTTATAATGGGCACAAAACCATTCTCTGAAACCGCTTGTGCAATGTTGTGCTGGTGGCTGTCTTTGGAAATGACGTTACTAAAACATTAACCAGAGACTTCAATATCTCTTGTATGTGTGTACATTCCAAAATAATCTGATCCATTGAAAAACCAAAACTTGTCTACAATTTTAGTAGAATTTCATGAAAAACTGAATTTCAAGTTGTCAGGAGTGACTAATTAATGGAGCATTAGGAAACATGCTTAATTTTATTTTATCATTATTTAAAAAATTATTTTATTGAGGTCACATTGGTTTATAACATTGTGTAATTTCAGGTGTACATTATTATATATCAGTTTCTGTATAGACTATGTCATGCCTACCCCCAATAGTCTAGTTTTTATCTGAAGCATGCTTAATTTTAGCATTGTCTTCCTACTATCTCATTTTATAGTTTTTGAGTTGATTCACAAACATTTATCAGATACTTCTAGGTATAACACAAAAGAGTGAAAAATTATTTAATTGATAGCATAATACAGTTACCATCTTTGTCAATAATATAGACTCTCAAAAAAAAGAGCAAATATGTTTCATCATATTTATTCTAAAAGCCATATATGCAGAACCTGCTATATTCAGTGACTCCTTTGTGTCTTTTTGTGTGTGTGATTATCTATTTATTTTTTTCCAGTCCAACAACGGCCAAGTTTCTAAAGTGAACAACGACTGTTTTTTAATGTTCTAGAAGGGTGGTCCCAATCAGGCTATGCAGAAAACATTCTGAAAGACAGCTACATGGATTCAAAAGATTTCACTGGCTGGCACAGCTGAGGGATGAGCTATGCCATCAAATATATTCCTTATCTTGTTAATTATTAGTGTGGTCTAAAATTTCTCTTTGTGTTAATAAAAACAACAAAAAAATGCTGGATATTAAGAAAAATCCTATTTGAGACCCAGTGAGAAACCCCACCCTTGACATCTGTGTGCACAAAAACCAGGTGTATTTATGACATTCTGCTCTTTCTTCACATTTTCAGTTCACCATTGTGAAAAGAATGTGATAAAGACAACATTTTATTGCATTTGTATTTTCACTGCGTACCTATTTCAGCCAGATACTTTTACTGACTCACCAATTTCATTCTGCAGCGAAAGATTCCGAGACAAATTCCTCAGCAGGGACACAGCAGTCTTTTTCACACTTGGATCACTAACATGCAGCATCTTTCGGGTGTGCTGGAGGCCGTTTTCCTTCTGGACAACTGTCTGAGCCACTGACGTCGGCATCTGTTTTAAGAGACGTCCCACAAGTGCTATTGTGTTTGACTTCATGGTAATATTAAGTTTTTCTGCAGATTACCAGAAGTCAAGCAAGATGTTTTAAAAACTAGAGCAGTGATGAAACCAATCTGAAGATATATCTTTTTCATTCTTATTAGGTTTTCAATTTAATTTCGGGATAAAAACAATTTATTCAGCATTTTAAAACACAATGTTGGATTTGGTTAGCTACTACATTGTTCGCGTCTGTGTTTATAAACAAAATGCGCCTGTCTTTTCCTTTCTTGTAATACTGTTATCAGTTTTAAAATCAAATTACACTAATATCATAAAATTAGTTGGGTGGCGTTTTCCCTTTTTCCATTTTCTTGAACTGTTTGTGTAATACAAGAACAATCTCCCCTTTGTGGGTTTGGTAGAATTCAGCTATAAAACCAACTGAGCTGACAAAAGTTTTAAAGGGAGATGTCTTCGATTATTACTTCAATATATTTACTGGTTGCTGGCTTATTCATCTTTTTTGTCTCTTCTTGTTCAAATATTGGCATTTTACATATTTTAATAAACTCCCTCATTTCTAAAAACCAGTTTATTCTGAAAGAGATATTGGGCGTGTAAAGAAAGGCATGTACGGCTAGTTAGATCAGCTGTAATTCTATGCTCTGTATCAGAGGCTGCACATGCAAGTTGTTGGGCCAAGTGTAGGTCCATTAGAGGCAAATCTTATTAGGCTGGCCATCTACTTTCCATCTGAGTTCCAACCAGATCCTTCCTAGCATCAACAAACCTCCACTGATACTAGTGCCTTAGCTTGTGTCTGCAACTTCCTAGATTTCTATTTGAAGCTAATTTGAGGCCACCATGCCAGAAATTCCCGTAATACTTGGTCATTCTTCAAGGCGCCTATCTTCTCTGTTTATCTTATCTAAACATGCTTGTTTCCCGCTGTCTCCCTCAGATTGCTCTCCTTCTTACATCCTCCACTGTACCTTCTAGAATATGGGTTTTTAATATAGGATCCAGGATAGGTTTCAGGATGGGACAGGAGGTGCTTAAAGCTACTTTTGTGTTTCTAATAAATTTTTATAGGGGAAGGGTCCATAATTTTATTAGACACTCACAATGTCCATGACTCAAAGAAGTTTAATAACTACTGTTCTAGAATATCTGTTTTATTGTAAACAAATTATAATTTGTCTTTCACTAATTCACAGAACATTCCATTAGACCATTTGCTCTCCTCTGAGAAGAATCCTTCCCCGTAGCCACCTAGAGAGGCTATTTATTCTGTACAATTCCTGTGTCTTGGGCAAGAAGGTAGGTTTTGCATTCCTCTATCTCCCTTATAGCCTGTCTAGATAATTATTTCTTTCCACATATGCCCAAGCTCTGCTCTTCTGAGTCACTGCCATCCAGCTCTATCACCCCCATAGCATTTTCTTTGTCATCTCAAGATCTATTGGTCTTTTCACAGCATCCACTGGAGGCTATGCAGCCTGACTCAGAGCCTTCTCCACCTCCTGTCCATGGTAGATGACCAAATTAATTACCTCACAGTTCATAGACTTCCTAAAAGTCATAGTCTTCATCTCTTCTGCATATCAGCCACTCACTTCCATGGTCATATGGAACTTGTGTTCACCCAGAAACACCTTTCCTCTGAAAACATATACTCCAATGTCAAGCTCTGAACACAACTTCCTATTCTCCTTGCTCTCTCTCCCTCACTCCTATCATATTTCTTCTTAAGCCTCATCGGGAACTCCAGTCCTTATACCTCAGCCTTCATTTCCTGCTCTCAAGTGATCAATTCTCTCCTACCTTAACTTTCTTATTTAGATGAGGGTATGTGAACCATTACATCAAATACTATCTTTCCAACATCCTTAACTCTATCACTCTAGCCTATTTTTCACCCACTCACCAAAACTGCAAAGCTGACTTTACACTTGGCCACCAAATATTGCTATAGTAAATAGGGCATTTGAAGATTGGCACTTCTGCAAATTTATGGTTTCTGATCTCCACTAGGAGCTCAAATGTTGCTGGTCAACTCGCTGTTTTCTAAGTGCCAGTGAGGATTTCAAAGTTACACCAGAATGATCCTTCTAAAATTTAAAGTGATTATGTTCCACCTCATGTTTAAACCTTGTGATGACTCCCCGTTGCCTTCAGAATGATGTGCACAAGTCTTAGCATGGCTCATATAGTCCTTCACAGCCTGGCATCTTCTGTCCTCCCTTTCCTACCACTACTCGTTAATTTTCTAGGTTACAACTATATTAAATTGCGTATCTCTCCTATTAGAACAGAAGTTCCTTGCAAGGAGGAAATGATTTGTCCATCTTTTTTGTTTCTCTCAGTGCCTTGAATGGTCCTATACAAATGATTATTGAACTGAACGATATGAATAATATACTATCAAGTTTTCCTGAAGATTTACTATAATCTCAGAAGGTTCTTCATGAGGATAAGGATGGATTAAAAAGTCACAAGATATTTATTTCTTAAAGTTTGTTTTCTTTTGGGGGCTGGCCCGGTGGTGTAGTGGTTAAGTGTGCACGTTCCACTTCGGCGGCCCAGGGTTCGCCAGTTCGTATCCTGGGTGTGGATATGGCACCGCTTGGCAAGCCATGATGTGGTAGGCATCCCACATATAAAGTAGAGGAAAATGGGCATGGATGTTAGCTCAGGGCCAATCTTCCTCAGCAAAAAGAGGAGGATTGGCCCCAGTTAGCTCAGGGTTAATCTTCCTCCAAAAAAAAAAAAAATTAAATCAATAAAATAAAAAAAATTTGTTTTCTTTTAAAACATGAGATGTTTTTAAAACTAAAATCTTGCTTTGTATGTATATCATACTATACCATTTAATGATATATTCTTATAGATAATAAAGAGTTTGATGTTTGTATATAAAAATGATCACCAGAAAATGCAACTCTAAATGAAGTCTGGATCCTCAAACGACATTTGCTCAACTAGGGGAAAGCAGAGCAGTCTTAGTAATTCTCGCTTATTGAGGAAAATGGGAGAGGCTGAAGTGGGATGGTCGTTAGAATTTACTCAATAAGAAAAATAATCAGATTTACCAAAGAGAGATTTTTTAATTCCAGCTTTAGGAAATATATGAGAATGACTGTGAAGTAGTTAGTCAACCGTTTACAAATAGCACTTCTAATTCATACTTTCCTGATTATTAATAAGGTTGGGCACCTTTTCAAATGTTTATTGGCTATTTCTATCTTATCTTTTGTGAAGTGCCCATTAAAGTCTCTATTTACTTTTTTAAGGAAGATTCACCCTGAGCTAACATCCATTGCCAATCTTCCTCTTTCTGCATGTGAGCCACCTCCACAGCATGGCCACTGACAGATGAGTGGTGTAGGTCCGTGCCCTGGAACCGAATCTGGGCTGCCAAAGCAGAGCACGCTGAACTCAACTACCACACCACCGGGGCTGGCCCTCTTGTCCATTTTTATATTGGGTTGTCTATATTCTTATTGTTAACTTCATGAGTTTTTTATATTTTCTAGATACCAACCTTTGTAACTTATATATGTTACAAAAATCTTTTCCCACTCTGTGGTTTGTCTTTTTAGTGTCTTTTTTTTTTTCCATATATATATATTTTTTTTGAGGAAGATTAGCCCTGAACTAACTACTGCCAGTCCTCCTCTTTTTGCTGAGGAAGCCTGGCCCTGAGCTAACATCTGTGCCCATCTTCCTCTACTTTATATGTGGGACGCCTACCACAGCATGGTGTGCCAAGCAGTGCCATGTCCACACCCGGGATCCGAACCGGCAAACTCAAGCCCGCTGAGATGTGGAACGTGCAAACTGAACCACTGTGCCACCGGGCCGGCCCCTTTAGTGTCTTTTTTTGAGGAAGATTAGCCCTGAGCTAACTTCTGCCAATCCTCCTCTTTTTCCTGAGGAAGTCTAGTCCTGAGCTAACATCCATGCCCATCTTCCTCTACTTTATATGTGGGACGCCTACCACAGCATGGCTTTTGCCAAGCAGTGCCATGTCTGCACCCAGGATCCGAACCAGCAAACCCCGGGCTGCCAAGAAGCAGAACGTGTGCACTTAACTGCTGTGCCACTGGGCCGGCCCCCACAGTGTCTTAACAATGTCTTTTGATAGTATAATAACATAAGCTAGTAATTTTAAAGTTGTCAATTTATAAAATATTTACTTTATGGCTAGTGCTTTTTCTGACTACTTTTAAGAAATCTCTCCCTATTCCAGATCATGAAGATATTCTTCCACGTTATTGTTTAGAAGCTTTATTGTCTTCCCTTTCACATTTGAACCTCATTGCTGTTGGAACAGATTTTTGGGTAAGGTGTGAGGTAGGGGATACACTTTGTTTTTTTCCAATGGTTATCAAAGTAAGTGCCATTAAAGTGTTTTAGAAACTTGAAAACTGTTCATTTCAATGACTTTTAACTTTTGAATGTTTAATCTTTTAATTTAAATTGTACTTTTGGTTTATACTGTACTTATAAATCTATACTTTAATTTATATTATACTTACAGAGTTTGCTAACTGGATAAATTTTATCAATCCATCTCTTTCTCTTATTTATTATTAGAATGACCACTGTATTCAAATTAATAAAGTTTAATGTAGCTTTGCTGACTAAAAATCACTGTCACAATTCTATACTTAAATTATATAATCTATCTTTTGCAAAGCTATTTATTTCAGTTTAGGTTCTTTGCCATTTAAGGTATAAGGCCATTTGTTTGATGCTATCTCAGTTATGAACACATGGTTAATGGACTGGATATTTCCTGGAACTATGTTTAATGGCCTGCTTTTCAAGTTTTTATATTCAAAAATTCCCTTGAGAAATTATAAAACCAAGTATTTTTATCACACCATCTAAGCATAACAAAATTAGGAAAAGTAATAACTGGAAAGGATACACATATAAGTCAAAATTTTAATAAAAAGCATCTCATAACTTAAAAGAATAAAGGGTCCTCAGATCATTATCCTATTCTGCTAAATTTCCGCTTATAAATCTTCAATCAAGTTCAACTCTAACACCCTTGAATACGGATCAATACCAGCTCAGTGTAGGCCTCCTTTTGGGGGCCTGGACTAGTCTGAGGTCAGGTATGATTTTAAATGCCTTGACACAATTAGGACAGTTATGAAGATATCTCCCCTCTTGCTGGGGTTCCTTTTGGACTTGGTATCTCTTAGCCTCTTACATTTCTGTTTGTTTGTTTGTTTATTTATCCCAACTTGACTATTACGACATACAGGGATTTTTGCCTTACTCACCGCTATATACTTAGCACTAGGCTAGTGCCTGTTATATAGTAGGAGCTCAAAAAATGTTTCTTTAACAAATGAATGAAAGAACTTGGGATCTAGGTAATATACTCATACTCAGAGCTTAAGTGGCACAAATATCCCTGTATTCTCAGGTCCATGGAAACATCTCCAGACTGTTTGGATTCCATGAGAGATCTTGGAATGGAAGATGCTACAATCCAAGTTGAAAGGGTTAGCTCATGGTGAACCGTATTCAGAGCAGAGTGAGTTTAAACACATATACACACATAGAGCAATTTAATTTCTGACATTTTCTTTTAAGTTGGCTAGGAGTTACTAAGAGAGTGTCTGTAGTTTGGAAAAGTGAATGAAGTAGTTTTGGGAAACCTAGCATCAGAAAATGGGAAAGTAAGATAATAAATTAATGTCCTTGTGTCATTCAGGGCTCCTGGTAGTTCCCCATTTCTTTCTTTTTGTGCAGAAGTACACTTTGAAAAAAATCAAAGAGATTAAAGTTTGGTTGTATTTTTGGGGGAGGGGAGTTCTTTTTTTAAATTAAGGTATAATTGACATACAACATTATGTTAATTTCAGGCATACAATGTAATAATAATTCAATATTTGTATATATTGTGAAATGATCACAAGTGTAGTTAACATCTGTCACCATACGTGAAGAATTTTTTCTCTTGCGATGAGAACTTTTCATATTTACTCTCCTAGCAACTTTCAAATATGCAATACAGTATTATTAACTGTAGTTACCATGCTGTACACTAATTATATCCCCAGGACATATTCCTTTTATATCTGGAAGTTTGTACCTTTTGAGTTTGGTCGTTTTCCATAGTGCTAAGATAAGAGAAATATTGGATTTACCATTTCACAATTTTATTCAAAACAGAGCAAACTTCTGTGTAAACACATTAAAGAATGAATATGATTTCTCAAGTAAAGAGTAAATAATATTTTTGTTACCTACAAGAGTGTTTTTCTCCAGTATGGAGATTTCTCAAAAAATTAAGACTAGAACTACCATACAATCCAGCTATTCTGGATAAATACAGCTGGGTATTTATCCAAAGAATGTGAAAACACAAATGTGTAAAGATACCTGCACCCCTATGTTCACGGCAGCAATATTCACAATAACCAAGACTTGGAAACAAACTAGGTGCCCATCAAGGGATAGATGGATAAAAAAGATGTATATATACACAATGGAATACTACTCAGCCATAAGAAACGATGAAATCCGGCCATTTGTGACAACATCGATGGACCTTGAGGGTATTAAGCAAAGCGAAATAAGTCAGAGGGAGAAAGTCAAATATCATATGATCTCACTCATAAGTAGACATTAAAAACAACAACAATCAATAGAGACAGAGATTGCGTCGGTGGTTGCCAGAGGGGAAGTGGGGAGGGAGGAGAGCGAAAGGGGTGATTAGGCACATGTGTGTGGTGGTAGATGGTAATCAGTCTTTGGGTGGTGGACGTGATGTAACCTACACAGGAATCGCAATATGATGATGTACACCTGAAATTTATATAATGTTATAAACCAATGTTACTGCAATTTAAAAAAAAAAAGAGAGAGAGTGCTTTTCTCTATGACGATGACTAATTGGAGACCGTCCACACAATAAACTATTTTGGGGGAGTTTTTTCTAATCATTTTACGATCAAGTCAAAGAATATAAACTTACCTTTCAAATAATTAAATATTTATAGAATTGCTAAATATGTAGCAAGGTATAAAACACAGGGGGGAGGGACTAAGCTTTTACTGTTTTATATGTTTTGACTTTGCTGGTATAAGCAAGTGCACCTAGAAAGAGAAGCAGCTCTTTATTTTGTAGTTGAGTTTCTGGGACACAAAAGCATAGATGTCTTTTCCAACTCCACACTGCAGTGGACATCTGTTGTTTTGGCCTGCCCAGCATTCATTCTTCCTTTTTGCAATAACACTGACTTTCCATGGGGGAACTACTCCTTTACAATTTCAGTCTATGTGGTACAAGTGGCGGTGACCCTTGCCTGCTCAAACACACTCCCCTGAAATTCACATGTGGGCACAATGCCCAGACCTGGGAATCAGAACATCATGGTCTCCTAGCCACAGGTGCTGGTTCAGAAATGGGCGAGTGAGACTCACTCTGAGTTCTTAATAGAGCTACTGGGAAAATAGTTGTTTCTTGTGGGGACTTTGGGTTGGGTAACATGTAACCCTGAAATCTTTGGTGGCTCTCTTTGCTACCAGATAAGGGGAGCCTTTTGAGAACTCAACCAACAGAGGAAAATAGAGTCCAGAGATGGGGAGTCATAATTATAGTTGCTGGGGCACCTACGTCCTGCCATGATGGAAGGTAGACCTACCCTGGACTTCTTAGTTATACGAGCCAAGAAATTCTTTTTTGCTTAAACCATTTTGAGGTAGAATTCTGAGACTTGTAACTGGAAGAGCTCTGATTCATGTAACTCTCTCGGAGTCATCTACTTGCAGTCTGACTTGGCTTTGCAGAACCCAAGGCTGAAAGTTCTGGACTGCTGGAACTCTCTGGGAATTCCTGAGAGCTGTCCTGATGAAAGGGAGAAACTTTTGCTCTGACCTCACTGCCTCATTGCAGAACCTAATGCAGTATGTAGACAATGTCATTATTTTAAAAAGTAGGAAAGCAGGCCTGATACTCACTGGTCCACTTCCTGCCGTGAGATTCTGGAGAGCTCCCAAGGATGCTTCCTGAGTGTAGTTTCGGACACTCTTGGCGATCAAGGACAAATACATCCGTATCACGATGGAGTGCCACAACCACTCCACACCCTTGGGGTTGCTCTTTTCCTCTGGCATTGGCATGTCCTGGTATTGCTAACCACACACACAATGAAATCCAGAATTAATGCCTTCAAGTGATTTCTATATTCCATATCCAAACCCACAGACCAGAAATACTGTCCAGTCTAGAGAGACCAATAATTTGCATCATAAGAAACCCTTGAAATAGAAACGAAAAAGTAAATATGTGTTTTCTAATCACTTAACTTTTAGCCCCTGATGATTATTTCTCCCTAACACCACCACATACCTCCCAACTTTGCATTTCACAGTGAGAGAGAATTCAGAGAATTAAGCATAGGCTGCTCCAGAACAGTTTTCAGGCTGCTGTTAAACTTAAAGCTAAATTAGTCACAATCACTCTGAAGATAAGAAAAGCAGGCCTCTTCCCTCTGACTCTAGTGAAGCTGTCCGGGCCAACATCAGGATTCTAAATTTACCAGCTGTTCTCCAAGTTCACAAATAGCATGACACTCTGAGGAGTAGGAGAGGGCACATTCTTTTAGTTTTCATGAAATGCCAGTATGGACAGTATTCCTTCCCATGGGGTTTGCTTTTAGGATGTCCAAAGTTTGTTTTTAGAATGTCCAAAGCTGAATATCAGCGCTGCTTTTAATGTTAAAACACTTCATACACCATTGGCCATGTTGCATTAAGCTTATTTCCTAACCTATAGGGCATAAAGAAGTATGGTTTAGTGACTAACAATGCGAATTTGGAGTCAGATTGCTGGGGACTGAATTCCATCCCGTCCACTAATTTGCTAAATTATTCTGAGAAAATTGATTACCCTTTCCGTACCTCTGTTTCTTCATTAGTAAATGAGGATATTAAAAATACACACCGTGTAAGGTTGATATAAGGATTAAAAGAACTTAAAATAGTGCCTGATATATACTGAGTACTCAGAAATACACACACACACATACTTATTCTTTCAAACATCTCCCAGTATACCTCTTTTACTTTCCTGCTTCGACTGCCAAAACACCCAATACTTTTGTTGTTGTCAGTCTGGATATTCCGGTTTTGAATATAGATACCCTGTGAGTATCTCTCTGGGAGCTCTGTCTCCAGCTGGTAGGAGAGGTTGTGAAGAATGCACACACAGTTCTCTGTGGCCTGAGAAAAGAGGACATGAATATTGATCCCATACATAGAGGTATCCCTTTGCAGGTGTGACTTCTTCCGCTTTGGATCTTACAAGGTTTACTGGATGCAAGAGGGTGTGCTAGGACTGTGGGGTGCCTGGGGGACTGGAAGAAGTATAGCTAGAAAGGCTAAGACGAGATCGTGAATGGCCATGAGCACCATGCCAAGACATAAGGCTGAATGTTTTAAAACACTGGAGAGCCTTTCTAGTTTACTTTTTCAAGACTGTGTTAAGAACGATTCTCTATTTTAGATGCATAACTTAGCAGCCATGTAGAAAGTTGGGAAACAGAAGGAGATATTGTTTGTAGGGACCAATTGGGAGGCAAATGCAATAATCAGCATGAAAGATGTACAAACAAGGACAGCAGTAACATCAGGGAGGAGTGGATAAACCACAGGTCATTTAAGAGATAGAAGCATGTGATTTGCTGCCCAGTGGATATGGGATTTGAAGGAAGGGAGGCAGTCCAAGATTACTCAGCTTCCTGTTTTCATTTGGAGGATGGTGATAATTATTAATAAGGATTATACAGAGAAGGAGCAAATTTGAGGATGAAGGAAGAGACGAATTTAAGTTCATTGTGAACATGTAGCATTTGGGCTCCTTTCCAAGATCCACATAGAGTTGTCAAACAGATAGTTGGAACTTTGGGTCTGGAAAGTAGAAAAATGGGGCTAGATGGATTTTCATATTTCTAAGCCTCTATGGGGAAATCATAAGTTCAGCAAATGAGTTAATGAATAAAGCTAAATGCAAATAGCTACTTCAAAAATACCCTGAAGAATCTGAGTAAGACAAAATACTACTTCAATTCAAGAACTATTTAATTCTTGAATTACCTTGTCGTCCGGCTGGTAATCTGCAATGGTTCCTCTGACATAATGGACCAGTGAGTCAATCAGTCCATCACACCTTCTCATCACCTTCCTCCCATCAGGGCCAGCTGAACTCATGTTTCTATCAGGAAAAACAAACAGGCAATCGTAAGACACAGGTGGCGTATCCAATAGGCCTTTGTTTCAAAGCTTTACTTGGCACTTCTTCCAAAGTTTTGGAAAACTGGGAAATTTGTAAAAGTGTGACAGACTTATCCTGGGTTCAATAAATCATCAATTGCCTGATGGCCATTAAACCTGAAACAACTTCTAAACATATTCATATAACATGTCATCACATCAATCAAAGTCTCCTGTATACTTCTCTCCAAGCACCAAGGTCATAGCATTATTTACCTACTCTTCACCCCATTTTTGAAAGGGTAGATATGAGGCAAACATTATTGCAACTAAAAGAACAAATGGCACATTGGACATGGCAGATATTAGATGTACCAATTTGTTCCGTGTCTTAACTCAAGTAATTTAAAATTACTTAAATACTCTGGGCCTCAGTTTCCTCATTTGTAAAGACAAGATGTTGGACTATATCATTTTGGGGTTTTGTAGGTTTCAGAATAAACTATTATTGATAAATATTAAACCAGACACTCTAAAATGTGATGATCCTATAATCAAAATCGCAGAGAGATGTCACAGAAATGCAGAGTTCCACAGTGTGTAAGACCTAAGTCAACAGCATGACCTGTAAATATCTTTGCACTTAGTCTATTTCTAATTTGGCTAAGCCATGACACCTTTCTATAAACAGTAACTAAATCTACAAGAGGAGGTTGTTTCCTTATAGAGAATTGAAGTTTATCAAATACAGCAAAGTAATATATTTGGGAATCATGTTTCAAATTCAGATCATGTTGATATTATTGTGGCTATGTTCCTTTAGACTAGATTCTTCTTGTCAGCATTAACTATTTAAAATAGTTTTTTCCAAAAATGTTAACACCTCTGTTAACAAAAATAGAAAAAGAACAATGCCTTCAGGTTTATAGAATTTTGGGAACAACGCTTATCCCCTTTTGCTAACTTTAAGTGCTAAGAACTATTCCTAAAAAATTGATTAGACCAGTTTCTTTTGCTGGTGGGTAGAATACTCAAAGTATACTCAAGGCTTTTTGTCTAGAATGTCTCATTGTCATAATGAACATCAAAAGAACTACAAGTCTGAGAAATTTGGGGTCTCACTTTCTTCATCTTTAAAATAATATATTGCACTAAGTGATTTCAAAAAGCCTTTCTGCCCCAAAATACTGCTTTCAATACATATTATGAAAGAACAAATGTGCCCAGCATTACATCAAGAACTCGAGGGAACAAGGGAGGAGCACACAGCAGTGTACCCTGCTCCCAGGGAGACCATCACATCTTTAAGTTGAAACCAACGATACTTGACTGTTTTTAACCCACAAAAATGCAATTTCATGATTCCACATAATACTTGAGGAGATAAGACTAATCCACATAAAACTAAGGCTATACTAACAACTTAATGGCTACTGAATTGATACAACGAATTTTTGATTATAACAAAATCCTTTCTGTGACTTTGGTTCTCCTTTGACGTTTCTAATTAAAGATTCACTTCCTTATTTAATTTTCACTGTACCTTAAAGACTTTGATACTTTGTCCATTAAAAAAAGACAATGAATGGGCTCATAAACTGTAAATAAAACCACTTTTACTATCGTTTTTTCTCAAGCAATGATCATTTGAACCAAGATCCTCTCTATCTACTCTCTGAGCCCTTTAAGATCATGGCATCTCAGCTATTCTGCTGCTGGGTATTTATCCAAAGAACATGAAAACACAAACGCGTAAAGATACACGCACCTCTATGTTCACTGCAGCCTTATTCACAATAGCCAAGACTTGGAAGCAACCTAGGTGCCCATCAAGGGACGAATGGATAAAGGAGATGCGGTATATACACACAATGGAATACCGCTCAGCCATTAGAAATGATGACATCCGGCCATTTGTAACAACATGGATGGACCTTGAGGGTGTCATGCTAAGCGATATAAGTCAGAGGCAGAAAGTCAAATACTCTATGATCTTTCCCATAAGTAGAAGATAAAAACAACAACAAACAATCACATAGAGACAGAGATTGGATTGGTGGTTACCAGAGGGGAAGGGAAGAGGGAGGAGGGGAAAAGGGGTGTTTAGGCACATGTGTGTGGTGATGGGTTATAAATAGTCTTTGGGTGATGCACATGATGTAATCTACACAGGAATTGAAATATAATGATGTACACCTGATATTTATATAATGTTATAAACCAGTGTTACCCCAATTAAAAAAAAAAAGATCACGGGATCTTAAGAAGCTTGACAGAAACTGAAAAGCTCTTTTCCAGTCTCTTTATTTTACAGAAGGAGAAACTAAGGTCCAAAGAGTCTAAGTTACTATTCTTGGTGGCAGCAAAGGAGTGATAAAGCCAGGACAGGAGAGCTGCTCTTTATTCCGTGCCTGGGGCGGCTCCAGAGGAGCGCAAACCTTATCCAACATTCATTCAGTCTGCCATTCGTTTAGCAAATATCATATGCCCCCCCAACTCGGAGACAATGTTATCATATGTTTTAAACCTTCCCTTTGACTTTTTCAGCCTCGGTCTCAGAGAAATGGCAGTAGCTTAAAACTTTGACAAATCAAAAGGTCTGTCTTTCTCCCTAGCTAAGCCCACTACATACCTTGCAGATGGATGACTGAGCCTTTTAACTTCAGGGTGTTTATTTTGGGTGAGGAGGGTAATTGAGCTTGGCAGTACTGCCAGTTCACATGCACTGACTGTTGTCTTGTAGTTTGGTATTATCCAGACTCTACTCGCTTGAAATGGGACTTATCAGGGTTTCTGGCAGCTGATACCCTTGCTGACAGAAAGTGCATAGAAGGAACCCCACGGCTTCAGTATTTGCTCATGCATATCAAAAATAGTTCCTACCTTACTCAGCTACCCAGAAATATGAATGATAAGTGTGGATTATTTGATAGCATCCATGAGTAGAACATGAATAGAAGGACATGAATAGAGGTCAGTAGTCAGAAAGGAATTTGTTATGGTATCACTCTCAAAACAACCAATAGCTATTAGAAAATGAGATAGCCATCTTACAGTATTTTTTTCAACAGCTAATACTTAAGTTTGTGGGAGTGAGAGAATTAACATGGCTAATCTTAGGCAGAATTAAGCCTTTTACAATGTACCTCCTGAATCCTGAAAAATATTTATCTATAATGGATTCCGACATGTAGCCCAATAGAGATTTAATATGGAAAAATATCTCGAAACTGTAAGTGAAATATATCAAAACAATTATCTTGTTGAAAAGAGAATGAGCATACAGACACAGCAGTTACTCAATAAAAATTGATTATCAGAGTTACCAAGGAATATATCGGAAACGTTTCATTTCGTGTCTATGGTTTGAATTGGATTAAGCAACGAGTTAATTTCCCCTAGTACAATCTAGCAGAAGTCTGAGTAAATATGTGGGTACCTTGCAGGAAATTAAAATTGTATACTGTTGTATACTGAAATTCGAAAACCAGGTCCTTGGACTGGGGGATGGCGACTAGCGGCATGGGCCTCAGGAGATGGGCAAGTGGAGGAGGAGATAAACTACCCGACACATAAAGGCAGGACCGCTTTTGAGCCTTCACCTCCACTGGGCCGGAATGGGAGGATACCAGCTTGAACTGTAGCCTGTGTTTGATTTTAAGAAGAAGTTTTCTCGCAATACGACTTGTAAGGGGTGGGAAAAAATGGAATCTGGACCTTTGTATGTCTCTAAACAAACTTTTCATATTTAGGAGGAGTCAGGTGTTTATCTGAAAGCAAATCAGTGACTCATGACTCTCCCCAGGACCACTTATCTCACACATTCCTGAGTGTCACAGTGAAAAGGAGAAAAGAAAACCTAACACCCCGGGCCTTGCTAGAATTAAAAGGAAGAATGGTATGTCTTTGTTAAGATTAATGACAGTGTGGCTAAACTTTAAATTCATATGGCAAACCAGCGAAAGGACAATGTTAAATGATAAAAACAGATGCAATTTCGTGTGTGCTAGACGTTACAGAAGGCATGTTGCAAATATTATGATCTGTAATTTTCACAAAATTCCTGAAATTAAGGTACACCAAAATCTTGTTCAGAATCCTGACCTGTGACTCTTTTTGTTTAAAACCAAAATTATCTGCCACTTTTTTTTTTTTTGAGGAAAATTAGCGCTGAGCTAACATCCACCACCAATCCTCCTCCTTTTGCTGAGGAAGACAGGCCTTGAGCTAACATCCGTGCCCATCTTCCTCTACTTTATATGTGGGATGCCTGCCACAGTGTGGCTTGAGAAGTGGTGTGTGGGTCCACACCCGGGATCTGAACTGGGGAACCGTGGGCCGCCAAAGCAGAATATGTGAACTTAACTGCTGCACCACCAGGTTGGCCCCCATAATTATCTGCTTTTAATCAGATTTTTACTGGCCTTTCCATAAAAAGTTGTCTGTGTGTGGCTCTGTGCAGGCGTGCTGTCAAATACAGCTAGCTTGCCAGCACTGAAAGGAAGTTTATTACAACAAGGAACATCCCAGCTATGTGCATGGTGTATGGTCAACTGTCCTGGGGAAATGATGAGCTGATAAGGAATGTTTAAAGTACAAGGCTGTAGTCAGTTACCAGGACATAAGAAAGACAGACAATAATAGGGTTGGAGCCCTCAGCCCATGTGGGGGGTGCCCCGTGTGCTGTGTGATGGAGCAATTATCGATCACAGGCGATCGTTCTGGGGCGTCTCCGGGTGGGGCTCTCCTCAGAAGTGAGGGTTTTTTAGTAAAAAGCGTTTTGCAGTTTAAAAAAAAAAAAATAATAATAGGGTTGGAGTGACTCTTTTCAAGACGCTTCACCAACAAAACAAGTAGTTTTAAGAGGCAGAGTTTTTTTCTTTTTTTATATGGGGCTATTTCTATTGATAACAGTTATGGTTTCCTACTAACACACAATGTATGTGTGCATTGTATGCAAGACCCACCATCTATGGAACCAGTTTTAAAGGTCTAATGAGCATACTGAGATGGTGATCATCTCAATGATTTTAAAAAATTGTGGCTGCATCTTCGAGTTCACCAACTCGATGATAAGCTTCCTAATAATGTGCCATAAATTGTGCAGTAAGGCCCCGAGTGGTGCCAGTCAATTAAGCGCTTGGTCAGAATCCATTCTAAGACCCAACAGGCACTTGATAAGACACTGGCTGATAAGGAGGCATCCTCTTCCTCTTGTCATTTGAGATTTAGGTCCAGGTTTTTGTTTAACTCTCAGCTGATACATATCAAACAGTTGAGCCTTGTCTGTGACTAACCCACAGAAAGAGGCAGAGGCAGCTTGTGGTTGCACAGAACAAAAGGGGAGCCTCACTTGAACTGGCATAGGAACAAAAACTCCACGCCCGGAGAAGGGCTTGTCTGTGACTCTGAAGTCAACATCAGTCCCCGAAGGTATCCGCAAACATCAGCCAAAGTCAACTGTTCGGTCTGCAAACAGAAGCAGCATTGGGAGGCAGAACAAAGCTCCACAACCTACACCTCTTGTTCCTTCTAGAACAAGGAACATTAACCGAACAAAGATATGTCAGCTTCTGTTACACATCAAGAAACTAGAAGGTGGAGGAGGAGAAAAATCTCTCCTCAAAAATCCTTTAGTTCTGCTTTCCTGCATTTTCCAAATGTATTCTGAATAGTCAATTGAGCCAATAATTATCAGGTTGGTAGGCAACAGCCATTTCCTCTTGATTTAGCAGGCTGTCCGAGGGAGGGTGCCAAATTCTGTTTGAAATCAATTATAAACAGCAAACTAATTTTAAAAATATGTCCAGGAGCCACTGGAACTTGAGTAGACATTCTTGAAACCTAAAAGAGATGTCTGGGATGTCAGACTAGGATTGATGAAGATGCTCAGGCCCTAGAGTAGAAGATGATGCTCAGACAGTCTGCACCTCCAAGACACCATGAACTCTAAGCACAGGACAGCAACAAGGTCATCTGTGGCTTCATCCAAATATCTCAACCCACTCATTTGATTTGGTAAGGATAATTTCAAAAATTTAATAATAGTTCTGATTATGATGATAGTATTAAGTGTTTTGAAAAAGACTTTGAGTGTCATAAGATAAAGTTAACAAAACACTACCTCCAATTTAAGCTATACACAGATTTTTTTTTTTCTAAACATGAGGATGTTGTCAAAAGTCTCTGACAAAGATATTCTTAGGAATTTCTTTTTCTGTTCAAAGCTCAACTAATAAACTAAACTGATGCAGAAAGAGAAACAAATACAGTCCTCTTGAGATAATAAAAATTATTTTTCTGTTCCCTTCACTGACCCTTCTTCCTCCATATTATCCCTATTTATGTATTTTCTTTACCCATTATCCCTGGGCTGGGCCTAAAGTATGCAGTCACTATGTACGGACTGATTGGTAAGAATAAAGAATTTCTTTGACAAACAGAAACAGAAATGTCATATAATTCTATGAAGCACAATTTTTAATCTGGGCCAACATGCTGAAGACATGAACAGGATAGTGGAAAACTTAGTCTGAAGGGCAGGGGTCTTTGCAAAGGTTTGGCTGTACTTGTGCTGCTGCGACAATTCCAATGAGACACATACTTTTTCTTTTGTTTTGGTGAGGAAGATTGGCCCTGAGCTAACATCTGTGCCAATCTTCCTCTATTTTGTATGTGGGATGCTGCCACAACATGGCTTGATGAGTGGTGTGTGGTCCAGCGCCCAAGATCTGAATCCATGCACCCTGGGGCTGCCAAAGTGGAGCGTGTGAACTTAACCACTATGCCACCAGGCTGGCCTCAAGACACATACTTTTAAAGACATTGGGTTTGGGGCTGGCCTGGTGATGAAGTGGTTAAGTTTGTGTGTTCCACTTCGGCAGCCTAGGGTTCACAGGTTTGGATCCTGGGTATGGACCATTGTTCATCAAGCCATGCTTCTATACAAAATAGAGGAAGATTGGCACAGATGTTAGCTCAGTGCCTGTCTTCCTCACCAAAAAAAAAAAACAAAACAAAAAACCCCACTGGTTTTAGGGAACCAGAAAGGGGTGACCAGGTAAGCATGTTCATTCATATTTGTTTTGTTTGTTCATTTGCTTTCCTAACTTAATTATTGTTGAGAGTTTCAAATAATGACCTAACACCCCTGAGACTTAGCTTATAAAACAATCATTTTTTAAAATCAACATTTTATTCACTCATTTAAATACAACTTACACCTTTTAAATTTCCTTAAAGAGAAATTTACAAAAGAATTTAATTCATTAAACCACACATTTGTTTGTATATCTCAAACACCTACCCACCTTATAAAATACGGTTATGACTAACAGTGTAACATTACTAGAAATGTTGCCAACTTTATTATATATGGACTTCATACTGCTTACGTTTACACATCAAATGGAAGAGTTTAAATCATTAGCCAAATAACTGACGTTGAAGTTGATGACTCAATTGTCTTTATTTCTGAAAAAGTCGCTCTCCAGGTTGAACTATCTGGATACTTCTATCGGATTTCTGTGTTGTTTATACTGTCTCAGCTAACATCCTAGTTTTATACCAAATTATTTTCCAGAAGTAAATAACCGCATTTACATTATGATTTTTAAAAAGTAAGTTCTGTCCTGCTTTTGGATCTACATTCTTACAGAAAAGAAAAATAGTTATTTGATAACTAGGGAAATTTTTACCATCATTTGATTATTTTCTTAATGATCTAACTAATTCTTAATTATTTAAATAATTAAATAGGATTACGTGCAGGGCTAGACCAAAGAAATCCTGTTCTGTCAGGAGTATTCAGAACAAGGGATAAATGGGCAAAGGTAAATAGAACGAAAATGCATAATTAAGGAGACAGATTCAGCAAAGTTTTGAAGTCTGATATCCAGATATGCATAAAAAAAGCAATTCAAGAACACGTGATATGTTTTTTTGTGCTGCAGAAGACAGATGTAATTGAATATATTAAAAATTTACATGGGGACATTCTTTTTCCAGAGAGTGGCTGGTATTGATATTCCAAGCAAACTTGCTCTTGACCCCGTGGCTAATTAGGAACAAGACTGATAGTTAGAGCTTTTCTCTCTCTAGGTACAGTTTGCCTTCTCTCACCACTCCCCACCCCAGCTAGATTTACAGCAATAAGCGACAATGGAAGTTTCTTTTAAGACAGTTATAAATTTTAGTACATATAACTATATTATACATTCATCAAAACACATTTACTACACCATGACATGGGGAAAAGTGAAGTTTAAGTGACTTGCAGGAGAAATGCATTACCAATTGTTTTTCCTCTTAATTGCCATAAAATATAATTAAGAAAAAGGTGTATGTTTTATAATGTGCTAGAGTAGTGTTTTGCCATTTTGTCCCATCATCCTAAACAAAATGGCAAATTCTGGGGTGGCCTTTACAATGCAGAAACAGTCAGATGGCGGCAATAAGATAAGGCAGCAATTTCATAAGCCTTTCTCCTAAGTAAATGGTTAACAAATGATAGGAACTTAGGAAAACAACTTTTCAGGGCTGTATGAATTCATATTTTTAATATGACTATATTGAAAAACGACAGAGATGAACTAGTGATAGAATGATGAGCTAAAGATGAAAAGGGACATTCAAACACCTGCTCATCCTTTAACAGCTCCTTAAATGTGACTCTCTAGTCAAGAATTTTCCCAGCCCCCAGGCAACATCAGTTAAGCAATTCAATGCCTCCAGAACATGTTTCTGGTACCTCTTTTACGCTTCTGCTTCTTATCGAATGTACTGTGATTATCTCTTAGGTGCCCATCTCTCTCACTAAACATGGAGATCCCCCAGGGCAAAGAGAAAGGTCCCACTCCCCTTTGAGATTTCAGAAATTTAAACAGTTTGGCTATAGCAGGCACTCCAGGAATAATGACAGCATCTGATAAGCCCAGGAGGAAAGGCAGACGGAGGGGTGAAATCTCAAGAAGGCTGCACTAGTTGCCTTTCTTAGGTTTCTGGTAACTGGTTCTATAATTGTGGAAGAGTCACTGGCCCTTAATTTCCTCAAATGAAGAATGACGCTGCTTACATGTGTTAGTGTTTGGCCTGAAGTGTTTTCCAGAACTTGGAATCTCACTGCTCCCAGGGCAAGCATTTTTTCCCATTCTCTAGTCTGACAGCCCCCACCATTCCACATGGTCTTACTCCTGTCCACTTAAGCGTCTGCCTGACCCCTGGAGGCATTCTAATTTCTGACCTCTCAACTGTTTCCACCGCTTCTCCTTTAAGAGAACAAAGAAGACTGAGGGAAGAAAGGAAAGAAAGAAAGAAAAAAGGGGAGGAGAGAGCCATGAGAAGGCTATGGAGGAATGGAGAAATAATGATAAATCTTTGGTAGAAATTTCAAACTTAGATCTGATAATAACTATTGGTTTTATTTATGTCACATCCAAAGGTTTCCCCAAAGTGAGCCAATCAGTGAGGCGAAACATACAGATGTGACAGCCATGTCACACCAGTTCTCAAGGAGTTACCCACAATCAATAGAGAAGCTGGGGCTCACAATGAGTGTGTGTACAGGAGGGGTGCACCATCAAAGAAGGAAACTCACAGTTTTTGGTAATTTACAATTCTATCATTGTCACATAAGTCTTTTAGACTTGAAATATTTGGCAGAGTATCCTACTAATTGCAAAAAATTATGAAATATTTTAACTGTTACACTTCTTGCCCTAAGCCTAAATGAAAACAATTTTGAAAAAAAGAATGGGACGCTTTAACAAGTTTTCTCCCCACAGGAAAAAAAAAAAAAGGAAAATGCTGAAGCTTTATAATACCTTCCAAGAAAACAAATTGTTTGTTCTTCGAAAAGGGATGTGTATAGAGAAATATACCAACACCCTAATTGTCCACATTTTGATGTTAAAGCAGTTAACTAACGGAAATTCAGTGGCAGTGGTATGCGGGTAAGTGTTTAACAACCAGCTTTCTGGGGGTTGGGGAGTGGGGAGACCTTTGATTTGTAGCATTTGCCAATTTCTGTCCCATAAAAACTTCCACCACAGCCGATTTCAAACTACCAACATGACGTCACTGTATGTGGAGTTATGAAGAGATGCTGACGACTGCGCTTGCTGGCTCTAGCACAAATTGGAGTGTACCAATATATCTGTCCTCTCCTGACATGGATTTTACCGCTCATTATGCTAAGATAATGTTGTGTAAGAAAAATATTGAAACTTGCACAAACCCTTTATTTTCCCTATAGCAAAATCTGTATCACTCTCAGTGACTAACTTCCGTCATGAAAAGTATGTAATTCCAAAGGGACCCAAAGAAAGCACCAAGGCCCATGACAAATGCTGCTGCAGGCAGATGCTAATCCTCTAGATCAATGATCTGATACCTGACAGATGTGGTGTACGTGAGAGCGTTCCTCTTTTTCAACGATAAACTGTACACGTTCTCCTAGATGAATGCAAGCTCACTGCAGCGGCGCCAGGTAGGCAGAACCGAGTCACCACGAGTTCCTTAGCGGAGCAAACCTCTTCCCTGCGGAGTAGCTTCACTCTGCACCACTGCTATCCACGGACTAGGGAAGTCCCTCTCAGAACGGATCCGAATGTCAAGTTAGTAAAGGGAGAGTCCCCTGGTGTATGCAGAAGTTTTTCTCCAAACATAGATTGAAGGAATTTAGCTGCATTGAGCTAAGCCAATCACAATGCCAACCATACAACACTTTGCCAACGCATAGTTCATTGTTGGCTCTGAACCCATTAGGGGAGAAAATACTTCAAATGAACCTGTAGCAATTACGATATTTGCTAACATTCATGACCTCTATATGCACTAAGATGCACTCGTACTAGAAGCAGTGGACACCTGTCTTAAAATCTTTTTAGAGTAAGCTGGGGTCATAAATAAGCAACTACTCAGCAGACACCTCTATTGTCATGGAAACTATGTGCAGGCTCCCTGGAGGGCTTTTCTTACATTCTGACTCACATTTCCTAGTGCTTTTATACTCACGGTGACAACATCTACCCTGAAGTTGTCTGCAACGCCATCTCCTCCCTCCCTCGGATAGATCTCCTACTTCATGTGCTTCATCCTTTGAATCTTCTCTGTTTATATGAAATGCAGTGCAGAGTTCCTCTTGCATCTAACTTCTACAACAAAAATGCTGATAGAGAAATGCGGATACAACGCCCATAATGAGACCTGAACATGACTGTAAATTGAGCTATGTGACACAGTAAGGTTGCGAGACAGAAGGACAGAGGTCTTATCCACAACAGTGCAGTCTGCATGTGACCATCCTTAATGTATCCAGCAAACCAAATAAGAGCCTTGGAGACTGGCTTCCTGGATTTGAATTTCAGTTTTGTCTCTTACTAGCTGTTGGATGCTGGGAAAATCACCTAACCTCTCTGAGCCCTAGCTTCCTCACCTATAAAATGGGGAAAACCTATTTTACAAGGTCTGCTCTGAGAATAAACTGAGACATTTATAAAGTATTTAGAACAGCTTCTAGACTACAATGCACAATAAATGTTGGTTATTACTATAAAAAATTAGACACACAAATGAAATAAGAACAGATATTTCAGTAAGTATATACTATGGCACTCAATTTCCCAGATTTTTTGCTATATTCTGCTTCTGAAAGTAGTTCAGATCGGTGATATGGATTGACTTTGCAAACATTGTTTAAAATGGTGTCATTCTCATGGGAATGTATTCAGCTATTACACCTTCTGGAAAACGTATGCCAACCAGGGCATGACCTCACCCAAACCATGTCAGTCTTTTATTTCTCGTTCAAAAGGGAAGGCTACAGGAAGAGATTTGTAACTAACATCTTTGTCTTTAGATTTTCACCTTCTCAATACACCTTTCCTGTTGATATTATCATTATTCTTCTTCAAACAGAACTTATCATATTTCTATCCTCCCAACATGAGCTGATTTTGCTTACAAAAGAAAAAAATTAACTCCTCAACATGACCTTCAAGGCCCCCACAGTCTGGCCTTAGCCTGTTTCCAACTTCTGTTTCCATCACAAATTTGATCCTCTTGCCAGACTTGATTATTTATCTAATCTGTCATGTATTTTCACTTGCTTGCTCATTCATTTATTCATTTCATTCAAATACTTCATACTTGCTTACAATATGGCAGACACTTTGCTAGGTGTTAGAGATTAAAGATTTTAAAAATGCGTAGGCTCAGCTTTTAAAGAGTTCACAATCTCGTAAAGAAGGTATGTAAACAGCTCATCATAAAACAGCAATGCGATAAAATCTGTACAGAGGTGACTTGCCTATCAAGTCCTGTTTGAACTGTTAGGAGTGAGTAATGGCTTTTGCCTGAGGAGGCTGAAAAATGTTTCACAGAAAAGGTAAACTTTATCTTTGGTGTTAAATGATTAAGAGATTATGTATTCAATAGGAAGATAAGAAAAATGTTAAGAGGCAAATTAAATTGAATAAAGCCTTGACTATATGAAAGAACCTATGGAATCTAAGGAACGCAAGTATTTTGGTGGGTATGAAGTACATTTGGGGAAAATGGAAAATAAGGTTGTAAAGAAGGTTGTGGATAGACTGAGATTGTACCTGCTGTAATCGATGAAGATGTCTTCTGTTTTTGTTTTGCTTGCCCAGCAAGTGTTCCCATCCCTCTTGTTATTCTAACAGACCTTGCCATCCCTGCCATGAAGCAGGTATCTGATCCAGGTCTGGCCGATGCAGGCAACTGTAGCTCAAAGGATGTGCACCTCTCAGAAGCAGGGCCAGGGACAAACCTTCCCTGAGACTGACAGTGGAAGAAAGAAGTTCACTTCTGCTGGGTGGCTAAGCAAGCGCTGTCTGTGATTTAGTTATCTGCTAAGGGGAGAAGGCTTGTTTGCATTTGTACAGAATGAGCCCAACATGCAGAAGAAGAGTCAGCAGAGATGAGATAGAAACAGAAAAAGAGTGAATCCCAGGGAGGCTGCATCTCTGTCGCAGTCCTTGAGGTCATGGTTCCTGGTGCATTTCCTTCCCTTTCACAGGTGACTGTCAACATCTTCTCGGCCACACAGGCCAATGAATCCCTACTCGGCTTAAGGGAGTTTGAGCTGTGCAGCCGCCATTTTCAGATGAAAGAGTCCTGACTGACAGATGTGCCACATTAAGAACTCTGATGTACACCGGAAGGCAGTGGGAGTTTTAGAGAAATTGAGGACATGAAGTGTTTTCAAATGGATCAAAGTTCTAATAGATCAAAAGTCCATTAGAAAAGCAGTTCCAGTGGGCTGTACAGAGGATGGGCTCAAGAGAGACCATTTAGGTACCTCTTAGGCCATTCAAGAATTAGTCTTTCATCCTTAAGAGAATTTCTGACTATTGAAATAGGCTGCCAAGGCTCAGCTCACTGGCATCTCTTCTACAGTGTCTTTCTGACCCCACTCAGCTGGCATGAATAGTCCTTTGTTCTGCAATCCTGCAGCACTTCACGTGTACCCCTGACATGTGGTTCTCAAACTTCAGCTTGCCTTACAATCACCTGGAAGGCTTATTTAAAACAGGCTGCTGGGCCCTTCCCTGAGAGTTCCTGATTCAGTAGGCCTGGGGTGGGACCCAAGAATTCTAACAAGTTCCAGATGATACAATGCGACTGGTCCAGGGGCCATGCTTGGAGAACTGCTGCTCTAACATATTTCACTGGAGCTATATTCTAGTTTGTCTGCTCATCTGCATCCCCCTGCTAGATTAAAAGTTCCTTAAGGATTTTCTTATTGATCCCTCTTAAACTCTCAGTAGCTAACATAATGCTTTATGAAAAACTGGTATTTGATGTGCATTACTGTGTGTTGACTGTGGAGATAAGATAAACATCTTACCATAATAATTTCCCTCAGTTATCATCCAAACAGATTCTCTCAAAAACTGAACTGTGTAACTACAGAAAAAACGGAAAGGCAGAATATATCCTGACTTCTTTGTGGCTGCCTAATTTTGATTAGATCTTCTATCTGATTTCTTTTAATCCCTGGACATAAAAAACAATGATCCTTTTCAAATATAAGAAAACTTGAGATGCACGATACTCAAGAAGTTAAGACAAGCGGTTTGTCTTACTGGTGCATGTATTTCTATTTCCCCTTGGTTTAGCTGGCATTGGACAGCACATGGGAGAAGACACTTCAAGCATTTTTTCATCCCAATATTTACAAATGCTGATCAAACTAACTTCTTTTTGTAGCTGCTCTTATGGCAAGACATTCTGTTTCTTTAGGTTTCGTTGCCTATTTAAAAATACCAGGTTCAAAATTATTTTTTTAACCATGTCATTAAATTAGATTTTTGTGAATTAAAAAATAGCATGGTGCCTGCCTTGAACCCTGTGGGATAGGAAAGGCCAGGCTACATGACTTCTGGGTATTCAGATCAGATCTCTAGTTTGTCTATTGGAATTCACATCCTCTCTCTTATGAGCTAATGTGGGTAGCTTCTGGAATCAAACATGCCTGGAAACCAAGACTCTGTTGATTTGATCTTTCTCATTGTCCCTGTGTTGAGCTTCTAGTAGTCAGAATGATCTTTATAATTCTTACAGCATCTCCAGGTAATGGGGTAGAGTTCTAGATAGACCTGGATGCAATATCTAAGGTGTATAGAGAAAAGGTGGGCGAGGGGGGTTGCAGAGTGGCATTACCTTAGGCATCCTGTGACATTGTAGAATATATCAAAATCAAGCAAACCATTCGCTTTGGGGTAGTCCCCTTCTGGCCACCCCGAAAAGGGGATAATGATATTCTCATTCAGGATGAGCAAGGCTTCTGTTATCATGAGATTCTTGAGTTTGTCATTAGAAGACAAATTCCACAGCAAACCTAGAAAAACAAAGAGAACCATCAAAACAGTGCAGGGTTGGGTCAAAATGACTGCTGAAAAGATCAGTTAAGGCCATCTCCCCGGGGCTATGGCTAGTTATAGATTAAAAAAAAAGGTGTGAGGAGACAACCCCTTTCTCAACTGAAAGAACCTATTTAGGGCTTATTCGATGGCAATGGAAGCTGATCCGCAAGAACAATTTATACACACACACACACATACACACAGAAAGAGAGAGGGAAAAGTTTAAATTAATCACAAATGTGAATGACAGTCAGAAATCTTTCAATATTTATTACTGTTTCTCTTAAAAGACGCTACCACAAAGCTGACCTCATCGGGATGATAAATTTTGGGCTTGAAATGATCTTACTGTAAGTAAGATTTCAATATTATGAGTCATATTTTTTCTCCCTTAGGTGCATGGACAGAATACCTCCCCCTGCCTCCTGCTCCCCACCACCTGCGACTTTCACCTGACATTGGCCTCCCGATAACAGCAGGAAGGGCCTGCAGACAGCCTTTGCCTATGCCTGTCAACAGTAGCCTGATCAACAACACCAATTAATATTTATTGACTCCTACCCAATGACAGACTTCAAGTCCGCCCAGAATTTATGCTGGCGATCTCATGTATTTCTCATGTTAAAGTTTGGCAGTGACAGAGAGACATGAGTATTTTATCTATCTGCCAACTTGCATGGCCTAAGCTTTGGCCTAGGACTGGTACCGAATTCACTCACCTAACTTTCCCTTTCCTGTTGAACACCTTTTAACTTCTCCCACTAAAGAGAACGGCCATATAAGCCAATCTGGGAAATTAAAATAATAGGATATTGTACTTTTCAGGGCATTTGTGAGACAGAGACTGAAGCTGGGTACTGAGAGAGAACACAAGGTGGGATTTAGGACTTGTTTTTCTTACAAATTTGGTGCTCAAATACTTCTGATTCAGTGGAAGGACTAAACACCTATTGCTTGCTATTCCAGTGACTCTCACCAGGTGTAAAGTTGTCTTGCCATCTTTCATACCTCAGCAAGTTATTCTAATTCACTAGCATCTGGGAAAGGAGAAAGAGAGGGGACAGAAAGAGAAGCCATCTTCATTTTCTTCCCTAGTCACTCCCTGGCCACCCAGTCAATAACTCCTACTTCTTAAATTTACTGCTTTGTCTGTATGAAGGAAAGAGGAAGCATATGTATTGTGAAAGATGACATGAGTGGAGCCATACTAAAATAAAGGCAGAGCAGTCATTTCAGTGGAACTGCCATGCACATCTTGTCTTCTTTATCTTCCACACTAGACAAAACCACCAAGATTCCAGGAAGTCAGTAAGGACTGATAAAAGTGGATTTTGCTGATGACCAAATTGCTAACCAATCAATGAAATGCAAGTCTAGCCTTCTGCCTGATGAGTGACTCTCAAGCCCATCTATGAGGTACAAACCTAGCCTTACCTCACCTAGCGCCAATGAGCTCCCCTTTAATACAACTCACCTCATCTTCCTGTCTGTCTCCAACAAAAACTCTGAGCCCCTCTCCTGTAGTCGAAATATTATTTGGGTTTCTACCTGACTCTGTGCTCCCCAAATGGCAATTCTTTGATCCCAAAATAAACTCCTCACTGCCTCTCATTTTGGTTCTTTGCTTTTTTTGGTTAACAGTATACAGGACAGTCTACTTTAGGAGAAAAGCAAACATGGTGGTCTTGGCTGAATTATGTGGTGATATCATCTCCCTGGATTTTAATGACTGAAACAATAGTCTGTAGGGTTAAAGGCTGGTAATTATTCTACCACACTTGAATTTGGCCCATCAATTAGAACCTTCTACGCCTAATGCAGTCTTTTGGGCTTAACCAGTTTACTTTGGCTGTGTATAAGTAACTAATTTCTGAAACAATAACCAAATTTCCACTGCAGCCTACACTTGGCTTCCATGAGATACAGTGACATCGGGTCTAGTGTCCTGCGAGGACTCAAATTCTGGCTTATGAGGAAGTCTTTTCTTGCTCAAATGAGCATTTGGGGTTAGTCATGAGCAGTGTCCCTCAGCCACAGGTTTTGCAACACAATGACTTCATTCCTCCCACTTCATCTTAAGAGGCCCTGGATGGGGGAGAGACAGAATAAAACTCCAAAGGTGGTTGAAAACAATTTAAAGGCAGGTCTGAGTTGAATCTGGTTACTAAGCTACAAAAGAAAGTTAAAAAGAAAAGAGAGAGAAGGAAAAAAAAAGCTTCCTGTTCTAAATAAGCAAACAAATTAACAGTCTCTGCCTGCCAGAGGCTTAAAAATGTGAAGCATAATGACATTTCCTTTTTTTAAAAAGGACCACACAGGGCACTCAAAGGAAAAGTACACCTTACAATAAAAACCAGATCTGGAGGATTAATTTGAACAAAGGGAGTGGAATTTTCCTTCAGCAGTCAATGTCCTTTGTAGCTTGGCATGCTATATTATTTCTACAGAAGTATATGCTTTGGGGGGTTTTAGTAAAATTTTTGAATTTTTAATGGAGGCTATTGTATAGGAATGTCATGCCTGCCAAGTTTCCGTATGGCCCAAAGCTAGGAAAAAGCTTAAATGTTCACTATAGCTTTGGGGTTACACACACATCTACAAACATCTCCTCACACATATACACAGAAAATCAGTAAGTGATCAATTACAAATTGGGAAAATATGTATGACGATACGAAACAAAGGGATAATATCTTTAATATAGAGAGTTTTTATAAATCATTAAAAATTAGTTACTAGTAGAAAAATTAACCCCAAATTAAAAGATGTTAGACTCTAATACACATAGGCAGGCATGTTCTCTAATAACTAAAGAAATGCAAATTTAACAGCTAGATATCATTTTCTGTGATGGGGGCAGCAAAATCAAAACCAGTGAGTGGCAATTCTAGGGGAGGAGATTTGGCTTGCTGAAAGTATAAACTTCTAAGAGAGCTTTGAAGAAAACAGAGAGATCTGCCTGTAAGATCTAGCTCTGTTGCTGGAGCTGATAAAAATGAGCTCATCCCTTATCACAATATTGACAAGAGATTTTATCTCGAAACCAGAGTGTTAGATTAGACTAGCAGTTTCCAAATGAGCCGGGTGGCAAATCACAATCACATATTCCTGGGCCACACCCCAAATTTACTGAGTCGGAATCTCAGGATGGATTCCAGGAACCCGTATTTAAATAAGGACTCCATTTCTGGCACTGGGAAACCAATGCACTAGATGCCTCTGAACAGATGTTCCCTTCAATGATCAGATTTTAGATCCCCTGATATAAATATTTAGCGTTTAGGTTTTCATTGTTCTCACCTTTAACTTCTGGTCAATTTATTCATCAGGCCGAAATTTCTATTATTATAGTTTTTTGTTGCATCTGGTCTGCCTGTAATTTTCTATCATTAAGCTCTCATTCTAGCCAAAAAGAAAAGGAACTGGATTCTGATAGGGATATACTTTGAATAATTAGCAATTATAAGAGAGATAATGACAACTGCATTATCCAGAAATTCACTGCCAACTGTGATATTTGCAAAAAACAGCTAACTAGTAAAGGGATCTTATAGCTATTAAAACCCATCTTTTATTCATATTGCCCTCCAGGACTGAAAATATAGTTATTTAACTAAGTCTGCACGACACTTTAAGTAGCAAAACTTGCAAATTTTATGATTAAATGAATCCCTATCTTTGGTACAGAAGGAGAAGGCAAAGGAGAGATGGTTCTTTTTAACCTTGATCTTCAACGTGATCACACAGCAGGCGGAACAGCTTTTTCACCATATCCACCTCATGGATATACTCCTCCTTTCACCTAAGTTTTGTAAATCTTATCTGAAACATCACACTATTTCAAAAGCTATTTATTCCAAGTTATATATAAACCCGAGGTATCTTGTTGCACATTACAAATGCAGAATAATATACAATTATGTTTAAAAGCTGCATAATGAATATTTTATAGTAAAATGATTTTGATATTAAAATACAGCAATGCAATTAAATATTTCCATAAAATATGCGGAGGTCAATATGCATGTTCAACCCATTTCATTGACAATCATTCCCTGACTCTTCCCTATGCAATACGCAGAGGAGGGGCAAGAATGCCCTGTTTCATTCTTCCATGACCTGTCTGTTTAACCCAAAGGAGAGCCCTACTCACTCCAGCAAGTGCTCATTACTCAGCGACCTTGGAGATGAGCCTCTGAGACTAGGATGTACTGTTCTCATTTCAACTAAAAGTTCACTACCACACTCACTTGGTGAGCGACAGGGAACAATCTCTTGTGGAGGGAAAGTCTTTGATCCTGAAGTATTTTCATCAGAAGAGGGAAGAGCTCTTCCCTCCTAGGCTGGTACTGAGAATGCCAGAAAGGTCAGTGAGTTGACACTCTTTTCTAGTGAACAAAACTCTGGTGCTGAACTTCTTAGCATATACAGAAACAGATGGTTTTTTTTTTTTTACATCTTGGCCAGAAAAATCAGAGTTGTATCTGAAAACATACCTTACTTTTTTATTTGTGTGTAAACTAGATCTTCCCAGGCCAACAGCTTCTTTTTAATATTCAGTCAGACATCCACAGTTGTGGAGAAACTTAAAGGAGCACCACAGTTGTTACCGCAATAAACATATAAGCATGGCAGCCTAATATTAAAGGATGCAAAGGCGGTTCAGAGAAGCCCCTTCCATCGAAACTCTGCTGAGGCGGGAGAGAGACTGAGAGTAAAGTATGCAAGGATGGCATTTGAAAATGCTTCAGAGAAATGATGTCTGAGACAGCTTGAAGGATGAGAGGGCTCACCAGGTGGTCCAGGTGGGGAAAAGGATTCAGTCCAAGACAACAGCAGACACAAAGACATCAAGAGAGCAAGTGACACGGACCAGCCCAGCAAATCCTTTAGGACTGCAGAACCTGGGCTGGAAGGGTGTGAGAGGAGACACTGCTGCCAATGGTCACCAGGCTCACATCATAAAATCTTTGTGTGGCATGCTACAGAGCACAGACTTTATCTTACAGGTAATGGGGAGCATAATGGCATAATATTTTCACTTTAGAAAGAAATCACTAGAAGCAGAGTGGTGGACAGATTGGGAAGGTGCAATATTGAATCAGAGAGGTAGGTATGAGGCTAGTGCAAGAGAAGACTAGAGAGATGGAGAGGGCTTCATCCAAGGCAGTGGCAAGAGGAGAGAGAGGAAGGGTCAGAAGAGTGAGCGAGAGCTCTCCCATCCGAGATCCTCAAAGACAAAACCCTTCCCAAAGAGGAGTAAACACGAGTCACCTCTGCCCCCAAAGCAGTAGGTGGGAGCCATACTGATATAGCAAAACACTGAAATAGCACTGGGTTCAAATCCGGACTTTGTTCTTTACCACTTGCGTAACCTTGGGCAATTTACTTAATTCTCCGAGCCTCACATTGATCACATGTAAATCATCAATAATGCCTTATGGAGCTGTCAGGAGAAACAGAGATGAAAAATGGAAAGTCCTAGTTTAGTTTCGCGTACATGGCTATTTGCTTTGTGTTTCTAAACAAAGAAATAAACATATCTATCCTGTCAACAATTTATTTCTGAGGCCTTATTTATTTATTTAGAAAGCACTTATTTAACTCTTCTATTAATAGAGCTAAAGGAAGTTACTTAGATGGATTTGTATCAAACATTCAAGTGTCAACTCAATAAACATGCAATGAACACCCTCTGGTCGGGATGTTTGGCTTACACTAGAAATCCTGGGAACTGCGCAATCAACCTCCATTTATCAGCTCTGTAGGTTATCTAATGTTGACTGAATGGTTTCTATGGCATCAATACGACAGAATGTTCTCTGATCTCAGATTCCTTTTGCCTACACAGAAGAGGAAGTGTGGTTCAGTGGATTATTTCCTTGACACACACGCACACATCCTCCCAAGCTTTCTACCTACCATGCACCCTAACCTCAATCACTCCATTATCCAAGCTTCCTCCAAATGACCAGCAGCTTCTTTCTGCGTCTTTGCTTTGCTGGCAATGTTCGCTCTGCTGGGAATAAATTTCATTCTCCTTCAAAACACCAGTCTAAAGCCTGTCCCTCTTTTCATGTCTACCATGAAACATATCTTTACAAAGTCTTTTTTTGACTGTAAAACAGGATAATCTATTTGATTTTCTCTTCTAGTTGTCATTATTATATTTTAATGAAGAAAATAGGCTCTAAATGTGAAGTTTGGTCTCCTTTTTTAATGCCAACCATCACATAATCATTCATATTTTAGTAGCTGGAAAATAAAATCCACAACCTTTTTAGGCTTGATTCTCACTGCCTGCCATTTGAAGTCTGCTCTATAAATGCTGGTTGAATGAATGAATGAATGAAATTACTCTTAATTTCCATAGGTATTTTAATATAAGTCATGGATATGAAAGGAAATCTCTCATGGGATATGATAGCATGCTGGCAGAAGGGTGGCATGGTACAACCCTTCATATAGTTTTATAAAATTAAAATATATCAAGATAGAAAAAAATGTGATATAAATGCATAGAGAGGACATATGACATTTTTATAGAAAAAAAGGAAAACTGCTACATAGTAAGGTACAGAAGGCAGAAGCACAAAATATATTCAATTCAATTTAAAACAATATTTATGGAGTACCTCCTTTTTAAATAAGTAGGAACACTGTCAACAATTATCATTTAAAAGAACTTTTATAGGATATATTAAAAAGGGTTAACTCTGGGCTTTAGTTTTGTCATCTGTAAAAGTGAAATTTAATACCCAATAATACCTAAAAATACCTCGAAACCTAAGGTTTTTGTGATAATTAACTTAAAAAATGTATGCATATCACCTGGAGCATTGAAGATACTTAATAAGTTTCCCCGGGCATTACTACTGATGATTGCACGCAGTAATGCTTTTTGCACTCTTTGTAATGTGTGCAGAGAGAATCAGCTGAGGGCTGATGGTGATGGCGGGGAGGCTGGGCTGGAACATCAATGAACCATTCTCTCCTCTACCATATGCACTATTCACTTAAATCAAACAAGGCCTTCCTTCCCCATGCTTCAAGGATCACTAACTTTTGCTTTACTTTTGATTATTTCATCTTTCCAATTCATTGGGCAGAAAGGAGATATTTATTTGTTCAAATCAGTATTTGAACAAAAATATGAAGTAGAGAACTGAAAAACATATCCAGCCATTCTTTTTCTCTCTCTCTTTTTTTTGGTGAGGAAGATTGGCCCTGAGCTAACATCTGTTGCCAATCTTCCTCTTTTCGCTTGAGGAAGATTGTCCCTGAGCTAACATGTGGTGCCAATCTTCCCCTATTTTGTATGTGGGACACTGCCACAGCACGGCTTGATGAGTGCTGTGTAGGTCCACACTCGGGATCTGAACCTGCTAACTCTGGGCCACCGAAGAAGAGCATGTGAACTTAACTAGTACGTCACATGGCCAGCCCTCTTTTTCTCTTTTTTTGGAGTAGAGGGACAGGTGAGCTAGGGACTTGGCATTGAGAGGGGTCCAGGTGATGAAGGAGTGGGAAATACAGTTTCTGGTATTTTGATCAATTTGACTAAATTGATCTTCTACATTAGGACACCATTTGACTCCCCATTTTACCTTCTTTGTATAGACCCGGCAAGAAGATTGTAGAATACATTATAAAAATAACTGGGTGTGGTTCTTGTTGGGTTTCTTCAGAATGTTTTGGACACCTAGGACAATACTGAAACCGCACACGTTCTCAAACTACAAAGCTGGCTGTTTGTGAATTTATGCAAAATTTTCACACGGTGAAGTCTCATCAAGAAGTTGTTTTAAAGATATTTAGTCAAAGGTGCATAGAATTTCTAATTAAACATATTAAGCAAAAGCCTCAAAGTAATTTCCCCTTGAAATTTCCTTCAGAAAGGAATTCAAACGTGACTGGAATCTGGGGTCTAAGCCAGCAGGTGATAATGTTCCTTGAAGGCCATCTCTCAGATTACAATGAACCCATCCATCATTTGTTCCAGGAAACTTAAGGAAAACAGATGACATAACACATTCGGCAGGCTGCACTGTGCAGCTATGCCCTTTAATATTCAGCAAGTACTACCTGTGATTTGCTTTTTAGTCTCCAAGTCTCTGGTCTGCTTTAGCACCTGGAGCAGCCGAGGTACCCCGTTGAGCTCAGCTACCTCCAGCTTGTTGTCATTGTCTTCAAAGACCAAGTTTCTCAAGGCCCCACACACGGCTCGCTGAACATCTTCATTCTGGACTTTTAGGAGCTGGAGAAGCCTGGGGATGCCGCGAAGCTGATGAACCTGGGGTGGAAGTGGATGCGTAGTTCAGATGTTTATGAATTTGGATGTGGCATTAAAGACACTCAGCATAATATGAACAGATGAAGTTCACCGATACTGATTATAACTCCCATTAATCAACAACTACGGGTGGCATAACCTGAGGCTCACGGTGTACAATATACCCCTGCTATAAGGCCGCATCTCTCATCGAGGAGTTTACAATAAATTTGAGAAGACTGAAACCTATGAAAAAAGTGAAGGGGAAAGTTAAGTGATAAAGGATGGATAAGTGATAGCTCAGTGTATAGAAAAAGTTAGGTGATAAAAGCCTTAAGTATCATAACGATGAACAGCACTGGGAATCAGAGGAACAAAGCAAGTTTTATGGAAGAACACCATTACATGAATGTTTTTCCCAGGACAAAACTTTACAGTCAATATAAACAATAGAAATCACCTTCATCAATAGTAGAAATAAAAATTCATTTACCATGGCTATTATAGTAGCAATACAAACTATCCTAAACGCGAGCTATTTTTTAATGGAAATGTAGCTGACATGTAACATTACATTAGTTTCAGGTACAACATATAATAATTTGGTATTTGTACATATTGCAAAATGATCATCACAATAAGTCTAGTTAACATCCATTACCACACACAGTTACAAATTTTTTTTTCTTGTGATCAAAACTTTTAAGATCTATTCTCTTAGCAATTTTTAAATATACAACGCAGTATTATTAATGGTAGCCACCATGTGATACATTACATCCCCAGGACTTATTTAGTTTATAACTGGAAAAATGCAAGCTATTTTTGTGATCGATTGCTTTGAGTATTTAAAGAGATTTATATAAATTGTGCAAGTATTTTAATTTAAGTAAATAACGTAACTTTACACTTTTTATGTACTATTTAAAAAACATTTCTTCTATTCAAATATGCAAGAAAGAAAACGCTTTCCATTAGAGAAAGGGCCAGAACTAGAATAGAAAAGAAAGAGATGGTTTAGATTCGGAAACCTATGGCTGTTTAAGAAAAGATCAAATAACGGCAGTTGGCAAATTTTCTGTTTTAGGCTGCAAATATTATCCACAGAAATCAAGGGATTGCTGAAGAGAAATGTTAAGTTACAGACTGAGGGTTTTCTTTCTCACAGGCTCCCATTAGCAGCTGATTTTTAAATTTTTAAGTTGGCAAGAGCTTTTAGTAAAGATCTTGGTTATTTTCACCATCTTAATGCAGAACTTTTTAGGAAGGAAGTTTGTGAATGGGCATGTTCAGATGAAGGGGGCCCTGTCAGATGAAGTGCATCACGTATGAATGATGCCTTCACTGCACACCTGTTCACACTCAGGAGAGAGCCACACACCTGGCCCTGTGGCGCATTTTCATATTTTCTAGGTATCATCAAACTCTAGCTTCCCCTTCACAGATGGATAAATGGTACTTAAGATAGAGTCTTCCAACCTTACATCTTCCTTTGTTGGGATTGCGGAGAAGACTCAGAAGGCAGGAATAAAAGTCAGGGTTCTAAAATAATCTAAATAATAAAAATAGTAACCATAATAATAATGTCCACAATAATAATAATAAAAAAAATAATACCTCCTCCTCCCACTTCTATCATTAGGGGGTGTCGGCATAGTGTTAAGAGTTTTATATACATTATCTAATTAATAGCTTGCAAGAACCTTGAGAGAGAAGTACTCTTTTGGTCCCTTCAGGGCTCCACTGGCGGTCATGAGGAGTAATAGTTCCACTTATTGCCTCCCTTCAGAGGAGACACTTGCAGCACAGGAGACAAGTAGGAGACCGGCCACAGCAGTTTTGTTGGGCTATGTCTAAAGTCATTCTAATATATTTGTTTGACAAATGAATGATAAAGATTTCTTAGCTATCAATTAAATCCGGTCCAACAGATCATCTATCTGATCATTTCATCTATTTCCATTATTATACTTCCTTAAAAGCAGAAAGACACAATTTATTTGAAAACAGCCTGTCACCCACATCTTTCCCTAATTCCGTCAATTTCTATTTCATAGTTAGGTTTTAAGGTGGGTAAATTCATACTCTATAAACTTCATAAATGCCAGCTAGACTAAATCTTCATAGTATTGCATAAACAGATGCAAAAAGAAAATTCTGTTTGTCCTGAGGGTACTTTGGCAGCTTTAGAAATATTTTATTATTTCATTTATAATTTATAAGTTGCCTTCTTCAAAATATGGTGTGAAGTGCCTCACTGGTCATACTGCATTTCCAGCTGCGATGAGAGCGTCTGTGAGAAGGTGGCACGTGGGAGCCTGCACTGCCCTCACCGCAGAGCTTGGTCGGCAGGCTTCTGCTAACAGCCTTTTAACCTGTTCCCTTAACCTGTCGCCTTTATCCCCTTGGCTTTCAGCACTTGTTGCAGCCCAGAAAGAAGGAACTGCAGACACACCAGTGCTCAGATAAAGCTGAAATCCGCTACAGCTCGACTCACTGCAGAATCTGACTCCCTCATGTCTGGCATCTACCCCAAATTTAAAAATAGATTTTAGTTGCTTTTTTATCCATTTTATCAAGCAAACGGACATAAATCATAACAAACGCAAGAAGCTGAAGACATTCTCCCCATTGCCTGGAACTAGGACGTTGGTGATAAATCTTATACACACAGGAGCAGTGTCAAATGTGCTGCTCTTGCCCCTTTAAATTCAGGGCAGCAGCTGGGACCAGAGAGGTTGCATGTGTTTCCCAGTTACATTGAAGCCTCAGGAGATCTGCTCCCTTTGGGGGAAAGAAAAAAGAAATAGACTAAGATGAATGTCTCAGAACTTCAAAAGAGCTTTCATTGGAGATAGTTTCTAACTATATGAAAGGGCAGAATCACATATTAGAATTTTAACTTCCTCTTTGACTCTATTTTGATTCTCTTCCCCGGCAACTCTAAAATAAATGATGAGGATTTCTGGTGGCAAATAAGCAGATGGAGCAGACCGACTGTCCGGCAAGGGCTCCCTTGTGCCAGTGGCTTTGCTCTCACTTCCTTTCCTGTCTGGGAGGCCCTGCCATTCTGCCTGTCTTCTGGCAAAGCCCTACTCATCCTCATGAGGCAGCTCAAATGTCACCTCCTCTGTGAAATGTCACTCCCCTTCTCTCCTTTCCCTCTCTTAGAATTAATCACTCCTTGTAAATGGGTACAACCTTTCCGGAAGGCAATTGGCAATACGTGTCAAAAACTTTAAAAATATTCACTTCCAGTAACCTTTGTTGGGAAATACTTGGAAACACAGGCACAGACGAACACACGAGAACAGCAGCTACATTATTTACAATAGTGAAAAAGAAGGAACCACAAAAGTCCAACTATGGGGGAAGACCAGTTAATGAGTAACTGTCAGACAGCCTTATAGTGAGGTACCCATGGGAGGGGCAGAGCAATGTTTGAACTGATAGATGTTTGATTAGTCAAACAGTTCTCTCGTCAGTCAAATGGGGATTGCGTAATATAAGCAATGGTGTGCTACGCAGTTACTCAACCCATGGTAGTTACTACTGTCACCATTAATACACCACCATTGAGATGAAGTTTACAAAATATTGTTAATGTTACGAGAAAATGCTCATGACACAACGTTATTGGAAAAAAACTGAATAAAATATTTATGCATTTCCACTCATAAATACACACATAAAGAAGGGAATGAGATTAAGGAGTTTGGGAGAAATGGTGGGAGCATAAACTATGAAAGGGGCCTTCTATTTTGTATTTTTTTAAACAGCTAGCATCTATTTGTGCATGCTTTTTAAAATCAAAAGAAAAAATTCCCAAGTAACACAGTTACAGATCCAATTTGATTCCAGCTATGGGCATATATGCACTAAAAAAATCAGAGAACAGGGGCCGGCCCTGTGGCAGAGTGGTTAAGTTCGCATGCTCCACTTTGGTGGCCAAGGGTTTTGCTGGTTTGGATCCTGGGCATGGACCTAGCACCACTCATCAAGCCATGCTGAGGTGGCACCCCATATAGCAGAGCCAGAAGGATCCACAACTAGAATATACAACTATGTACTGGGGGGAGGGGCTTTGAGGAGAAGAAGACTGGCAACAGATGTTAGCTCATGTGCCAATCTTTAAAAAAAAAAAAAATCAGAGAACAAAACCAAATAATAATAATAGTGGGACTGTAGGTGTGTTTTTTTTCTTTCTTAATTTCTTATAATGAATCTGTATTCATTTTATAATAACATCTTGCAAAGAGTTACGGCAATCACTGCTTCAGTGATGAGATTTGAAGCAGGAACGGAAATTTCTAAAACCGGTTTAAGAAGGGCCTTGCAGATTAAATTAAGGGATTTGTCTTTTATGCTGCAGGCAAGTGGGGCAGCTATGGGAAAGGTCTCCCCGGGGGTTGAGAGGAGACCGGATTAGGAGTGGATAAGAACAGAAGCAGGGAGATTAATCAGGAGGGAGCTGGATTAACAGAGATGATGATGACAGGGATCAGCACAGTAGCGCTAAGTAGGGAGGGAAAGATGTGGGTGGATTCAAGACACTTTCAGGAGTGGCATTAATAGGACCAAAGACTGAGTGAAAAGGGAGGTAAGGAAAACAGACAGCTCAAAGTCTCTGTTCAAGTTTTGGTGTCAAGCTACCTGGGTGAACTACGACTCACTTACACAGGAAATAATACGCTTTTATTTTGGGCCAGCGTTGTACCATTATCTGATTGCATTCTCACAACAACTCTTTGTACTATGACTATTATTTCCACTTTATAGGTAGGAAAGCCGAGGCTCAGGGAGGTAAAATATCTTGCTGCAGGTCACCCAGGTAATTAGGGTGCTGGGATTCAAACCCAGCTCCTCCCTAATGACTCCTGAGCCTCGATGCTCAAACCACCAAGTGTCCTGTCTCCCAACCCAGCAGGAAGCACAACTTTAGAAGGAGGGCTGAAGAGTAGAGAAGAAAAGCAAAAGACGGTAATGTGTTCGTTTTTGGGTAAGTTGTTGAGTTCAGTGGGATGTCTAGGAGACAGACGGCCACGTGAGCTGGAATCCAGGGGAGAGATACAGGCTGGAGATGCTGTGAGTCGTCAGCATCCACATCACACACTAACGGAAGCCACAGGCGCGAATGGGGCAGGTTAGGAGAGGGCGTCGAATAAGAAAAGTCCCAGGAAAGTGTCTAAGCAACATGAACATTGAAGGGACAGGTCAAGGATAAATTTCTCACAGAGAAAACCTGAAGGAGCTAGAGAGATGGAAAAAGAATCAGGAGACTCTGGGCCAAAAGAGGCCAATTTCAGAAAGGAACAAGGGATTGACAGCAATAAATGCTGAGAGTCCTAATAAAATAAAAATAAAGATTGAAAAGCTGCCACTGGTTTTAAAAGTTTATGATTTAAAATTTTGATCCTTATATCCAAATAGTAATTGGTTTTTTTTTTTAAAGATTTTTGTTGTTGTTGTTGAGGAAGATCAGCCCTGAGTTAACTACTGCCAATCTTCCTCTTTTTGCTGAGGAAGACTGGCCCTGGGCTAACATCCATGCCCATCTTCCTCTATTTTATATGTGGGATGCCTACCACAACATGGCTTTTGCCAAGCAGTGCCATGTCCGCACCTGGGATCCGAACCGGTGAACCCCGGGCCACCGAGAAGCGGAACGTGCGAACTTAACTGCTGCGCCACCAGGCTGGCTCCCCAAATAGTAATTGTTTTTTAATACATAAATTAGAAAACTATAGCACCACGCTTAATATTAGAAGAATTTTATTAATATTCTTAGGTTATAACCTCACAATTCTTAGATTTTCTATCAAGAGTATCTTTTCAGGTTTTAATAGCATTTTAAAAAAGAATTTTTCTGTCACTGATTAACTGACCAACTATCAGTTGATTTCAAAAAATAAATAAATTTCTACTCTAATGAGACGCAATTTTTTTTTGCTTATAAAATAAAAACAGACAAAAAAGAATAATATCATGTGGGAGTAATGGGACATTTAATGGACACTCTGACACATGTTAATGGGAGTATAAATTTCTACAATTTTTGGGAGGATTAATTAGGAGTTATTTATCAAAATTAAAAATGACTCATATTAAGAAGGACTGGATTTACCTCTCACCTGGAACAAGTTAAAAACCAGACAAACCATACAATGGTTTCAATACTTGGACATGAGGCAACGATGGATAGTGATCCCCAAGAGATGGAAAACAATAAAGCTGAGCCCCACTGCGGCCTCAGATCATTGCCTTGGGAGAGTTCCCAGGCTGCAGTGTGGTGACGGAGAGCCTAGTGGAATTCTGACAAGCAGAGTTGAGGAGACAGCACAGAGTCTGAGAAGACTAAAGAGGCTAGTGTTTGCAGGGAAGAGTATCAGAGAGAAAAGAACTACACAGAAGGAGAACTCCTGAGATCTGCAGAGTCCACCTCTAGTATTCAGTAGAGTCTTAATTAGAGTGTTCGTGGTATGAGGAAACTGCCTGAGGCCAGGGAAATAACTACCCACAAGGATTTAAAGGAACACTCCTCATGCTCACACAGGCCCAGGAACAGGGCCTAGTCTCAATAGCCAGTTAGAACACTTCGTAATTCATGGTGCGTTCTGTAGAGTTCTGAGAAGTGCCTCGCCTTAAGAAGTGGGGTCTAATTAGTTCTGGAATAAATGCTACTCTGGTTGCACCTAACAAATCTTAAAAGTAGGATTAGAAAGGATTAAGCTGTTTTCAAGTAACTTAACTGCATCCTAGAACAAAGCTCAAGAATATTTACAGAAATATAAAAATATCCAGCATCCAACAAGATAAAATTCATAATACCTGGCATTCAATAAAAATTTTTCAGGCATACAAAGAAAAATATGACCCATAATCAGGAAAAAAATCAATCAATTGAAACCCACCCAGAATGCATACAGATGTTAGAATTAGTAGACAAGGTCATTCAAGCAGCTATTCTAATAGTCCCACATATGGTCAAAAATCTTGAGTAAAGATGGATCATGTTAGGAAGGGACAGAGAAGATGTAAAAAAGACTTAAATTTAACTTCTAGAGATGCATACTACAATTTATGGAATATAAAAATACAGTGAATGAGATTAATGGTATATTAAATGCTGCAGAAGAAAAGATTAATGAATTTAAAGCATAGCAACTGAACTTATCCAAAAGGAAACACACAGAAAAAAAAACCCTAAAAAGAAAAAGAATAGATAGAGTATGAATGAGCTGTGGGACAGCTTCAAGGAGCCTAATACTTATGTAACTGGAGTTCCCAAAGGAGGGACACAAAAAATACTTGAAGAACTAATGGTTGAAAAATTTTCAACCAAAATTCCAATATTTAATGAAAAGTAGAAATCCACAAATTTAAGAAGGTCAATGAACTCTCAAGCACAAGAAACCTACGGAAAACTACACCAAGGCATATTGTTACCACACTGCTCAACATCAGTGATAAAGAAAAAATCTTGAAAGCATCTTGGGTGGGTGAGGAGAGAGATACATTATGTAGAAGGGAAAACAATAAGGAGGACAGAACAACAATAAGGACAGGACATCTCTTGTCTGAAACAATGCAAGTGAGAAGACAGTGGAACAACATCTTTCAAGTATTGGAATTAAAACACTGTCAACCTGGGAATCTATTGCTAGTGAAAACACCTTTCAAAAGCAAAGATGAAATTCTTTTTCAGACATACAAAAGCTGAAATAGTTAATCCCCAGGAGACTTGCACTAGAATAAATGTTAAAGAAAATTCTTCAGACACAGGGAAGTGATAATAGATGATCTACACAAAGAACTGAACAGCACTGAACAACTTCAATGAAATGGACAAAGTCTTTGAAAGATACAAACTACCAAAGCTCACTAGGAAGAAATAGATAGCCCAAATAGCCCCATATCAATTAAAGAAATCGAATTTATAGTTAAGAATCTTCTCACAAAAAAACCTCTGAGTCCAAATGGCTTCACTGGTGACTTTTACCAAACATAAGAAATAATAACAATTCCAATCAAACTCTTTCGCAAAATTGAAGAGGAGAGAACACATCTCAATTTATTCTATGAGGCTAGTATTACCCTCAATCCAAGACCAGACAAAGACATTAGAAGAAAAGAAAATTACAGATCAACATCCTTTATAAATATAGCTGCACAATTTATTAACAAAGCTTTAGCAAAAATATAAAAGGTGAGACAACATCATGCCCAAGTGGGGTTTATCCCAGAAATGGGATAACATTTAAAAATCAAAGTAATTTACTGTATTAGCAAAATTAAAATAAAAAGCATAGAAATATTTCAATAGATGCAAAAAAAGCATCTGATAAAATCCAACAGCCATTCCTGAGTAAAAAACAAAACAAAACACAACTCTATTAAATTAGGGCTAGAAGGGAAGTTCTTCAACTCTACATGGTGACTTATAAAAAACCTACACTCACAGCTAACATCATACTAAAAGCTCTTCCTCTAAGATCAGAAACAAGACAAGGATGTCCACTCTCTCCGCTTTTATTCAACACACTATTGGAAGTCTTAGCCAGAACAATTTGGCAAGAAAAAGAAATAGAAGGCATCCAAATTGGAAAGGAAGAAGTAAAACTGTCACTATTTGCAGATGACATGATATATACAGAAAACCCTGAGGACACCACCAAAAAACTGTTAGAACTAATCAACAAATTCAGTAAATTTATAGGATACAAAATCAATATACAAAAATCTGTTGTATTTCTATACCGTAATAGCAAATCATCAGAAAGAGAAAATAAGAAAACAATCCTATTTATGACCGCACCAAAAAGAATAAAATATCTAGGAATAAATTTAACCAAGGAGCAGAAAGATCTGTATGCTATTATAGGACACTGATGAAAGAAACTGAAGAAGACACAAATTAATGGAAAGATATTTCATGCTCATGGATTGGAAGAATTAATTTGTTAAAATTTCCATACTACCCAAAGCAATCCACAGATTCAATACAATCCCTATCAAAATTCCAATGGTATTTTTCAGGCAAACAGAACAAACAATCCTAAAATTTATATTAATCCACAAAAGACCCTGACTAGCCAAAGTAATCTTGAGAAAGAAGAATAAAGCTGGAGGCATCACACTTACTGATTTCAAACTATACTACAAAGCTATAGTAATCAAAACAGTATGGTAATGGCATAAAAACAGACACACAGACCAATGGAACAGAACAGAGAGCCCAGAAATAAACCCACAGACACACAGTCAGTTAATTTAAAACAAAGGAGCCAAGAATACACAATGGGGAAAGAAAAGTCTCTTCAATAAATGGTGCTGGGAAAATTAGACAGCCACATGCAAAAGAATGAAACTGGACCACTATTTTACACCATACACAAAAACCAACTCAAAATGGATTAAAGACTTGAACGTAAAACCTGAAACCATAGAACTCCTAGAAGAAAAACATAGGCAGTAAGTTCCTGACATTGGTCCCAAAAGAAAAGGCAACAAAAGTAAAAATAAACAAGCGGGCTATATCAAATTTAAAAGTTTTGGCACAGGCAAAGGAAATCATCAACAAAATGAAAATGCAACCTACTGAATGGGAGAAAATATTTGCAAATCGTATATCTGATAAGGGGTTAATATCCAAAATATATAAACAACTTGTACAATTCAACAGCAAAAAAACCCAAACAAATGATTTAAAAAATGGGCAGAGGATCTAAATAGACATTTTTCCAAAGAGGACATACAGATGGCCACAGGTATATGAAAAGATACTCAATATCACTCATCATCAGGGAAATGCAAATCAAAACCACAGTGAGATATCACCTCACACCTGTTGGAATGGCTATCATCAAAAAGACAAGAAATACCAAGTGTTGACAAGGATGTAGAGAAAAGGGAACCCTTGTGCACTGTTGGTGGGAATGTAAATTGATGCAGCAACTATGGAAAACAGTACGGAGCTTCCTCAAAAAATTGAAATAGAACTGCCATATGATTTAGCAATTCCACTTCTGGGTATTTATCCAAAGAAAACAAAAACACTAACTCAAAATGGTATATAAACCCCCATGTTCACTGCAGGATTATTTACAATAGCCAAGATATGGAAACAACCTAATCTTACATCGATGGATGAATGGATAAAGAAAATGTGGTATCTCTCTCTCTCTCTCTATATATATATACACATACACACACACTCTGAAATATTATTCAGCTATAAAAAAGAAGGAAATCCTGCCATCTGTGACAACATGGACCTTGAGGGCAACATGCTAAGTGAAATAAGTCAGACAGAGAAAGACAAATACAATCACGTGCTGCATAACAATGTTCTGGTCAAAGACAGACCACATAAATGATGGTAGTCCCACAAGATTAGTACCAGAGAGCCTAGGTGTGTAGTAGGCTATACCATCTGGGTAAGTACACTTATATCATGTTTGAAAAACAACGAAATCACCTAAGGACGCACTTCTCAGAACATATCCCTGTTGTTAAGTGATGCATGACTGTACTGTATGATCTCATTTACATGTGGAATCTAAAAAAACAAACAAAAAAAAACCTAAATCATAGATACAGAGAACAGACTGGTGGTTGCCAGAGGTGGGGGATTGGGGGATGGGTGAAATAGATGAAGGGGGTCAAAAGGTACAAACTTCCAGTTATAAAATAAATAAGTCATGGGGATGTAATTACAGCATGGTGACTATAGTTAATAATACTGTATTGTACATTTGAAAGTTGCTAAGAGAGTAGATCTTAAAAATTCTCATCACCAGAAAAAAAAATTATAACTATGTATAGCAATGGATGACAATTAGACTTATTGGGGTGATCATTTTGCAATATATACATATACCGTATCATTATGTTGTATACCTGAAACTAATATAATGTTATATGTCAATTATATCTCAATTAAAATAACAAAAAACAGGAAAAAAATGGTGTTAAAGACACTAAAGTGTAAAACTTTTTCCTTTCTTCCCAAAAACCCACAAAAATCCCCCAGATTAAATCCTTTAAAAAACAAACAAACAGGGGGCCAGTCCCGTGGCCTAGTGGTGAAGTTCAGTGTCCTCTCCTTTGACGGTCCAGGTTCGGTTCCCAGGCACACGCCACTTGTGGCCATGCTGTGGTGGGGACCCACAAACAAAATAGAGGAAGACTGGCACAGATGTTAGCTCAGGGCAAATCTTCCTCAGCAAAACAAACAAACAAAAAACCCTGCAGGTGGCATCATACTTAATATTGAAAAATAAACTGATTGCTTCCCCCTAAGATCAGGAACAGGACAACACGTCCATTCTTACTTCTTTTAACATTGTACTAGATGTTCCAGGCAGTACAAAAAGAAAAAAAGAAGAAGAAATATAAGTCATCCAGGTTGGAAAAGAAGAAACAAAATTGTCTTTCTTCCCAGATAGCATGATCTTCTACATAGAAAATCTGATGAATCTACAAATACGCCATTACAGCTAAGAAGTGAATTTAGTAATATCACAGGATAGAAGATCAACAGATAAAAATCAACTGTATTTCTATACACTAGTATTGAACAATCAGAAATGGAAAACAAACCCAGATTATTTGTAAAAACATCTAGAAATATGATATCCTTATGGATTAATCTAACAAAATACATGAAAGACCTCTACACTACAAAACCCTGCTAGGAGAAATTAAAGACCTAGATAAATGTTGAAATATACCATGTTCAGGGGTCAAAAGACTCAAAATTGTTTAGATGTCAATTTTCCACATATTGATCTATAGATTCAATGCAATCTCAAACAAAATCCTAGTTTTTTTAATATAGCAATGGACAAGCTGATTCTAAAATGCAAATGAAACTACAAAACACCTAGAATACTCAAAACAACTTGAAAAGGAACAAAGTCAGAAGACAAATATTACCTAATTTCAAGATTTAAAATATAAAACTATAGTAATCAAGACAGCATGTTATTTGCATAAAGATAGACAAATAGATCAATGGAATAGGATCCATAGTCCAGAAATAGACTCACACATGTCATCAATTCCTTTCCAACAAAGGTGCAAAAACAGTTCAGTATCAAAAGGACAGTCTTTTCAAAAAATGGTGCCTGAACAATGGCATACACATATATTTCTAAAAAAGGAAATTTGATCGACAACTTGCAATATATACAAAAATTAACCCCAAATGGACCATAGAGCCAGTATAAAATCTAACACTTATAATGCTTCTTGAAGACAATATAGGAGATTATCTTTGTGATCTTGGAGTACAGAAAGATTTCTTGGATACACCATGAAAAGCACAATCCAGGAGCTGCCCTCATGGCATAGTGGTTAAGTTTTGCGCCCTCCACTTAGGTGGCACGGGGTTTGCTGGTTTGGATCCCAGGCATGGGCCTACATACTGCTTATCAAGCCATGCTGTGGCAGGTGTCCCACATATAAAACAGAGGAAGATGGCACAGATGTTAGCTCAGGGCCAGTCTTCCTCAGCAAAACGAGGAGGATTGGTGGCAGATGTTAGCTCAGGGGTAATCTGCCTCTCTCTCTCTCACACACACACACACACACACACACACACACACAAAGTGCAATCCATAAAGAAAAAAATTGATAAACTGGACTCCAACAAAATTAAAAACTGTTAAGAGAATGAAAAGACAAAACAGAACTGGGAAAAAATATTTCCAAATCACATATCTGAAAAAAGACAGATACCCAGAATATATGAACAAGTATTAAAATTCAATAAAAAGAAAACAGAAAACCCAAAGAAAAAATGGGCCAAGATCTGAACACATTTTACCAAAGAAGACATACAGATGGTAAATAAGCACATGAAAAGATGCTTAACATCATTAGTCCTCAACGAAACATAAATTAAAACTACCATGCAATACCACTACAAACCTATAGGCTTAAATTAAGACAGACCATATACTGAGTGCTAGCATGTGGAGGAAGCGGAACTCATATATTGCTGATGGAAATATAAAATGACACAGCTAATCTGTAAAACAGTTCAGCAATTTTTTAAAAAGTCAAACATACACTTACCATATCATCCAGGCATTCCACTCTTAGGTATTTACCCAAGAAAAATGAAAACATATGTTTGTACACATACATTCATAGCAGCTTTACTTGTAATAGCCAAAACTCTAACATCCATCAACAGGTAAATGTATAAACAAATTATGGTATATCTGTACAATGAAATGCTACTCAGCTACACACACATACGAACACACCTACACACACATCTTTTGATACACACAACATGGATGAGTCTCCAAAGATTTAAGCTGAGTAAAAGAATCCAGACAAAAAAAGCATATATATTGTATGACTCCATTATATAAAATTCTAGAAAATTCCATATAATCTATGGTAACAGAAAGCAGACCATTGACTGCCTGGGTACTAGAGGTGGGTTGCGGGTGGGGCGGGATGTGTGGATTACAAAAGGGCACAAGGAAACTTCGGAGATAATGGATGTGCTTATTATCTTGATTGTGATAATGGTTTCAATGGTATCAAAACATGTCAAAACTTTGTCAAATTGAACCTTAATAAAGCTGTTCAAAAAGTGAACAAACAAAACTGGTACATTTATACAACAGAAATCTATGCAGCAGTTTTAAAGCATGAGGATTCCTAAGAGATAGTGTTAAATGAAAACACAAGGCACAGAGTCCTGAAAGTAATCTGCTACCATTTGTGATTTTCTTTTAAACCAAAAAGGAGACTCAACCAACCCATCCGATAATTGTTTCTACATGCACAGAATCGCTCTGGAAAGATACCCCAAAACTGATGAGAGGGAGAGACAGAACGAAAGACAGAACGAGAGCCAGAGAAGGACGGTGGGTGGGAGGAGGAGAGAGAATGGGAGAGTGAGAGAGAGAGAGAAAGGAGGAGATGGGGGGTAGGCTGGGGTCTTGTGTGGGAGAGAAACGTACTTTTCACTGCACACCTTTTTGAATCAGGATTTCCTCTCCCACAAATGTGCCGCTTTTTGAAACAAACATAAAATGACTATTAATTTCATTTGGGGGGATTTGTCCTACAGGAACACTTGTGGAAATGCCAAAAGCTCTATCTACAAAGCTGTTCACTGAACCCGTTATCGAACGCTAATGAAATTGTCTAACGAAAACAAAAACTGGGAAATATATATTTTTTTAAATATAGAAAACAATAGCCTAAAACGTACACTCACTCACACACACCTTCTCTCTCCCCCTCACCCTCCCTCTCAGGAAAATCTGGAAGTACACCTACAGACTGTGGACAGTAACTGCCTCTGGGGATGGTCCTACAGGGGGAGGTTGGGGACACAGACAAAGAAGGGGGAGGTTTGTGTAGTGACTGACTTTCTAAGTTTCTGAATTGCAGGAAACTATTTTTGGTAATATGTGTGTATTTCTTTTCAATTAAAAAGTCACAATGAAAACTTTTATTTCATTATTTTATTTTTAAAAATTGGGCTATAATTGCCATATATATAACTCAATGAAGATTTTTAAAAATTTAAATAAATTATTGGCTTCAGTGTGCAGGGCCACCATAATAGGTGTGAAAGTGTGTTGGTTTTGCACAGGACTTCAGACGGTACTCACCCTTTTCCGCGCTTCAGATTTCTGGAAGCACTCATGCTGTATGAAAGTAGCGGCAGCAGAAATCCTGGACGGTGGCACGTGGTCGGCGTCGAGCATGCTCACGGCTCGCTCCAGAGTCATCTCCATGTCTGCATTCCTAGACAAACAGTCACAGTTTCAGCAAAATTCCAAACCTGCTCCCTCCTGCCTATCAACCTGATCCTCCAGAGATGATGTGGCTAATATGGGGAAGCACCTAGAACACCTAAGTCTTGGCTCTTCTTCAGCCAAAAGAAAAATCAGCCCGAGATCAGAAGGTACAGGAAGCTAGTAGCAGAAACACTCCAGCTCTCGTCAGACCAGCCTCTGAAGATGTCACTGAATTGAGCAGAATCATAACATAAACCAGAAAAAACCTGAACTCAATTTAAAATAAATACGTGTAGTATGACAATTACATATTAAAAAGTGAGTTTAAAAGCACAATAATGAGGCTGGCCCAGTGGCACAGAGGTTAAGTTCGCATGCACATTCTGCTTCAGCGGGTGGGGTTCACAGGTTCGGATCCCAGGTGCAGACAGGGCACCACTTGGGAAGCCATGCTGAGGCAGGCGTCCCACATACAAAGGAGAGGAAGATGGGCATGGATGTTAGCTCAGGGCCAATCTTCCTCAGCAAAAAGAGGAGGATTGGCAGCAGATGTTAGCTCAGGGCTAATCTTCCTCAAAAGAAAAAGAACTACTATAAAAAAAAAAGCACAATAAGACTTTACATGGCACTTAAAAGACATTTAGTCACAGAGATGAAAAATTATTCCTACCCTGGTAATGTTACACCTGTAAAAGAAACATCTTCCCTCAAAAGTCATTAGATTTTTCTCAGAGCTGCTCAGAATCTGATATTTTCCCTGAAAGTGAGTTTTTAAAAAACCATTCTAAAAGTGTTCTTATTTAATGAATATAACAGTATATAAACTGTAAAAGCCAGGAAAACTGAGTTCCTTTTGTTAAAATAAGTCATGTCAGTGTGACAGAATCCATCAGGAAAGGTAATGATTAAATGCGATTATAAATATCCTTTTTCTTAAAGAAAACAATTTTATGCACATTCTGTTACCATTCGCTTTGCCACTGTAATGACACAGTTCATGTCTATCTAGTACTCTACTTTGGTCCTTCACTAATTTAGGTAGGTAGGGTGATGATCAGATCTGATGCAGTTTGAAACAGAGAGCATAATTTATGAAGGACAAATAAAACTGTTACTTGTAAACCGATAACTCCCAAATGCCTCATAGAACTATGTTTTCTTCCCCCCTTTTATTTCTGCCTGGAGGGCGACTGGGTCATGCAGTCGCTTGTCACCATGGATGTTAGCACGTTCACGCATAGCCTCAGAGAAACCACACTCCAGACGGCAACATCTTTGAAGTGCAGCTAAAGACTTGCCTTAAAGATAACCTATGACCCTTCTTGGGCTTCAAAGAGGGTTATGCCTGATTCACTCCAGGCAATGGAAATTGCAAAGACATCCTGGGAGGGTGTTTTCCAATACCTGCCAGCAAGCACAGTGAGTAAATTCTCTCTTCCATCAGGCTAACCTGCTAATACATGCACAGATGTACAGATGTGAGTGTGTGTAATGTTGTGAATGGTGTGTTTGTGTGTGGGTGGGTGTGGCACAGGTGAGAGGATAAGAGTAATGGGCCTCATGACTAAAAACTAATACCCACTGTTTCCGAAACACATGTTCAAACATAGAAGTGTTACCTCATGAGTATCGGGGTATTAAAAAAGAAGCAGAACGGCTCCAACATCCATACTGAGAATTATATAATGATCTCATATTTTAAAATGTGCCTCAGGAGTCAATTTAATCGGTAAAAAATGTAGGTTATTACCACTGAAACCAGAATTTGAGTCACTTTCATTTAATATAAACACACCTTTTAAAAGAGATGGAAATATTTCACATGCATGGACTCCAATGTCTTTACAGAGAAATCAAAACTCTCAAAGTCTCAATCTTCGTAATAATTTTAAGTCTTTACCAGCCATCCCTTCAGGTGTTTTAACTGATGAAAGATCATTCATAACATAAGAATAGCCTTCTGTTTAATGCAACTTTTTTTTAAAGAGTCAGCCATTAATCAACTTCATAACTCATAAATAAGTCACGAAAGTTTGAATTTCCCAAGCCTCTAACACCCACAAATAATTCCATTACTCTAATCCTTTATGCTCCTGAACATGATTCACAAAGAAGGTCTGCATTCACTCCCAGCCGACCCAATGCTACTTCAGTTTATATGAAAAACAATTCCCCAACTGAGCGAAGCCTTCCTCCACAAGAAGGTTGCTTCAACTGTCAGAGCATCAATTTTCTGTTTTCTTGTCGCCTGTGAAGTCCAACTCCATAACATGCTGGCAGGGTATGTTCTGACCCAATCTGGCTCCATCTCGCCATCTTCAACTCCCTCTCTTCCCCCTCCTCTGATCGACTATCCCATCCTCCAATCACACCAGACTTTTAAGCCTTCTCTAAACACTGCATGCCTCTTCACAAGCCACTCTCTCTGATTTTTCTAGAAAGCCCATTCTTCTACGTAATTCTGATCCATTCTTCAAGAGTCTACTCCAATCACTTGTGTGCAATCTTTCCTGTGCCCCTATATCCTCAGCTAGAGCTATTCCTTTCCTCCTCTCTCCTCCCACACCACTCCTCCCTCCATCCCTTTCTCTCTCTGTCTCTTTCTTTTCCTCCTTTCTTCCTTCTCTCTCATTCATAAAACACTTCTTGAAGCTTGCAGAAAAGTGGCTTGGAAGATGCAGTTAGGGAGGAGAGGATCGGGAAGAGGAGTTGTTCCCGAATCAAATATCCCCTGAACATATTCTCCGGAAGGGAATCTTTTCAACAGCCTGAGTTAATATGTTAGAATGAAGTCACTGTAAATTAAAAATGAAAGAGGAAGCATGTAAAACATCACTGGTCAGAATATAAGATATTATAGGGGAAAAAAGGTACTTCTTTTATGTGTGCAATCCCTCAGCAACGAGCATTCCTGCCAACTAACACCACAGCCCTGCCCCAGGCTGGTTCCCAGATAGCAGAATCGGGCTGCACCTCTGAAGGTCAAGTAAACACGAGATGATAAGGGAAAGCTCCTGTGTGCTGTTAGATGCTCAGGAAATGAGAATTTCCCTACCTCTCAAAGATGTTAAGTATGATGAAAGCACCACTTCGGGAAGATGACTTTGGAGTGGATACGTGTTTCTAGAGACAGTTTTAAGGGCACTACAGGAGTCTAAGCGGAGGCACTAAAACCTGAAACTGGGCTGTTAAAAATGGAAATGGAAAGAAAGATACAGTTGAAAGAGACTTGAAGAATCAAAGAACTAAAGAAGTTGGTAATTAAGAGGATGCAGAGGGAAGTTAATATGACATCTCTTCTGCTCTGTGCTACTCTGTCACGACCTTGACTGGTGATCCTACCAGAGAGCCAGTCTCTCCCCTTAGTCTCCCTCTACCACTCCCAGAGCTCACTGCTCTTCTGTTCTCTGAATTCCTGTAGACACTAGTCTGTACCACATAACCTAGCACTTGATGATGTGTCTTACTTTCTCTTGCATTGATCCTCTCCGAGACCATGATGTATCTCACTGAATTTTTATCTCTTATGGTGCTTACTGCAGTGCAGGATACACTGGAGGAAGCTAATATTCATTTATGGGACCACCAGATCCCCCATAGGTACACAAATTGTATTTTCAGAAAAATCGGTCTAGAATTTTTTACTTGGTGATTTCTTAAACCTTTTTCATCAATCTCATTTAGAACAGGTGCTAACTGTCTCTCTTTTACTCCAATGTCTTGGTTTTCAGCGGCATTAGTAACTGTCTGACCAGTCATTTTTTTTGTTGGAAGGAAAGATCCATTGTTTAATACCTTATGTCATTACATAGATTTATAGTTTTATCTAGCTACTCTACAGGAATGTTCCACAAATGTAAAAGAACACTTCTCTACATGTGGAACTTTCACTAAACACAGTAAAGTAAATCCAAAAAATAGTGGCAGGATAGAGTTGGAAATGTGAGATGATGCAGGGCAAGGGAGAGCAAAGCACACGGTCTCAGATGCAGGACTCTCAGGCGGCAGCCTGGGGAACTGAAATGAGCCCTGGGGCACCCAGAGGAAAGAAGAGAGGCAGGCATAGATGCCACTTTGATCATTTATTTTCCTTATTCTAGGAAATACCTCTGACCCCCTTTCCTTTCCAGAGAGAGCAAAATCTTTGAGAAGAGTTCATTTCTATGATTTCTCCAGGATGGCAACTTTGGGAATCATTAAAAATAGGTTTCTTGCCCTTTATTTCAAATTTCCTGATCCAAAGTGCTCCTTCTATTCTTTGAAATATAATTAATTATTCTAATAAAATTTACCCTGTCCATTAAAACAATAACCCGAAACAGAATGGTTAATATTTCTTCTAGAATTTGAGCAACAAAAGAACCTAGATGGCAAAAAGTGAAGAGTTCATATTTTATTCCTTCCTTAATTTATTCATTCTTTCATCAGAAATTTATACGATGCCTATCATGGGCCTACCTCTGTTTTAGGGTGCTAAGCATCATACAAAGATGATGACACTTACAAGTAGCTCGAAGTCTAGAGGGAGAGCAGATGAGTAAAGGAGTAACCACAACATATTCTTCTAGGAGAGACACCCACACAGTGTAGCTACCTGGGCACCTAAACTAGATTGTGAGGGGCGTGGTCAACAAAAAGGTGGTATGTGAGCCAAATCCAGATCATGACTAGCTAGGCAAAGCCAGAGATGCTGAAGGTGAAAGAGACAGCTAGCCAGCTAGCTAGATAATAAAAGAAGGAAGGGAGGGAGGGAGAAAGGAAGGAAGGACGGAAGGGAGGATGGAAGGAAGGAAATATATGAATGAATATATCCTCCATTAAGGGGAGTAAAAGAGGTTCCAAGTGTCTTAAGTGTTTGTGTGGGGGTGTGTCTGGGGATGGCAGTATTGAAGGGTAGAGGGGAGTATAAAGAAATGAGACTGGAATGATAAGCAGAGGTGAAAACATGGGCCTTGTGTGCCATGCTAAAAACCACAAAAACTTGGTGGAATTTTGGAAAGTTTATAAACTAGGGAGAGAAATCATCAGATTTGGGAAGATCATTCTACCAGTCCTAGGGAACCGTTCTGAGCGAGGAAGACGAGAGGCAGAGAGACCTATGCGTGGAGACAGAAAGAAAGGCAAAAATTGAAGACCCATTAAGGAGATAAAAATATGGCTCGGTGACATGTGACTGTGGAGGGAAAAGAATGACTTGCAGGTTTGTAAACGGTAGGACTTTAGTATGAGGAGATGGTTAGGAGTAGAGGGTAGGGAGGAGCTGATAAATTTAGTTTTGGATATACTGAGTTTGGGATGTCCAGGAGGCTATTAGAAATACTCAGAGCTCTAGAATTCAGGGTGGAGGATAGTGCTGAAGAGAAAACCTTAGGAATCACAGGATACAAGTGTAGTCCATAGGACTCTCTGAAACAGCGCCAAGATGTGAAAGAGAAGGGTTATGGGAGATGACTTCTCTGGGCACGCAGAAAAGGAGCATCAGGGAAGACTAAGAAGAAATGACTGGAGAAGTGAGAGGAAAACCAGGAGAGGCTGGTACCCTGAAAACCAAGGGAAGAGAGAATTTCAGAGAGAGTGGTGTCAAATGCTGCCCTTAGGGTGAGTAGCATAAGGGCTGTACATGTCTGCTCTGCATGTAGTGATAAGGCAGTCACTGCTACACTGGTGAGAAGAATGTTTCAGTGAAATGGTGAGGACTGAAGCCATATTGCAGTGGGTTGATGAGAGACTGGAAAGTGACAGGGTAGTTTAAGAAGAATGTGGGAGACAGAGAGATGGAGGAAGAGAACAACGCCAGTTGTTGGAGGATGTGGCAGGACAGTTTTATTATTGTTAAAATCACTTTGTTAAAACTGTGCTGAGCACAAATCCTAGTCTATCGAAGACATTTAATAAACTTTGAATTATCCATTTAAAAGACTTGATCAGCTTTTGCCTCCATAAATAATTACCTCATGCATTTTTCTTCTTTATAACTGTGTCCATATTGACAAACATCTGCTTTCTACAAAAAATGTTAGAAGTCTCATGCTCAATTTTACTTTACAAGAAATATTTCCTGCTTCAAGATTAGGTTAGCCCTGGGGGCCGGCCGGGTGGCACAGTGGTTAAGTGCGCAGGTTCCCCTTCTCAGCGGCCCGGGGTTCGCCGGTTCAGATCCTGGGTGCGGACATGGCACTGCTTGGCAAAAGATATGCTGTGGTAGGCATCCCACGTATAAAGTAGAGGAAGATGGGCATGAATGTTAGCTCAGGGCCAGTCTTCCTCAGCAAAAAGAGGAGGATTGGCAGTAGTTAGCTCAGGGCTAATCCTCCTCAAAAAAAAAAAGATTAGGTTAGCCCTCACATCTTTTATTACCAGTGCCTGCCTAGTCAATGAGCATACCGCACAATTTCACTTAAAGGGATGATTAAAGGTAACAACTTCCATTAAGCAACTTTAGAAATCAAACAAAAATCACATATTTAATACTCTACCGCAAGGATATCACATCATCATTTCAGGAGATACTGATTTAATCATCTATCCATCTCTCAACCTTTCTTTTACTTTTTTTATTTTTTATTTTTTTGAGGAAGATTAGCCCTCAGCTAACTACTGCCAGTCCTCCTCTTTTTGCTGAGGAAGCCTGGCCCTGAGCTAACATCCGTGTCCATCTTCCTCTACTTTATATGTGGGATGCCTACCACAGCATGGCGTGCCAAGCGGTGCCATGTCCGCACCCGGGATCCGAACCAGCGAACCCTGGGCCGCCAAGAAGCAGAACGTGCGAAATTAACCGCTGCGCCACCTGGCCGGCCCCTTAACCTTTCTTTTAGTAACTTCCCCAGTTTATGAAATTTGTGCTTCAGTATTAAATTTGAATAAGGGTCAAGTTCCACAGACTAAATTAGTGAAGCCATAAAGTAAATGGGAGAGACAAAAGAATGACTTTGAAAATTCAGTTAATTATTCAGAATTGCCAAAAAATACCCTCCAATCACTGATACTAGAATCAAAAAGTAAAAGTATCAGGAAACAAAGGCAAGAAAGAGACATCTGGAAATTACCTGCCTTTGCTTAGCTCTCAGTCTTTCTATGATGGTAGTTATCAAAATCACATCTGAGGGTCATGCCTAGCACCAGGAATAAGCACTTTTGCCTTTTTCCTTCCTTAATTTCAAGGAAGGATTGAGAAAATGCAAGCAATTATCCAGTTCTTGGTCTACCTTGGAGCTAGCTCTCGTTCACAGCAGATTTTCACATAGCCAAGGGTTAGCCACCCCTTCAGCCAGCATCTAATTTGGAACAGATGGACTCAAAGTCACATTTCCCTGCAAAGTTGCCATTTGAACAGGTAGCTTGGCCCCTGTCCCCGAGGTAAATAGGCTAATCTGTCAATTAGGCAGCTGCCTGAAAAGTCATTATTTTAATCACTTATCTCTGGAAGCCTTTCTCTGCAGCCCCAGAAGTGCCAGCTCATGCTGTAAGGGCTGCGGGAACAGAACGTGCTGGCACCGCCTGCGCTGCAGATTGAGAAGGGGACTCACCCAAGGTGGGAGTCAGTGAAAGCGCTCCTCTCCACGAGCATGTTCCCACTTCCTCCTGCGGCCGCTTGGCCAACGGTCATGTGCGTCCTCCTCCCGCCTGAATCGACAGTGACGCTGGGCCCAGCTTCCCGCACCGTGCGGGTGCTGTGGAAGGAGCTCTGATGCCAGGAGGCCCGATTGACCCTGTTCTGACTGATGGGCTGCAGGGGCACCAGCGGCTTCACCTGCCCAGCAACAGACCCTGAAGTCATGTAGTTCTCCTTCTCTAAGAGGTTGCCCATGCTGTAGCTGGTCCCAGGCCTGGGGTACATGAACACCAGCGGGTTGACAGGGGCACCATCAACAGAATCGTTAACAGACCCGTACTGGTACCGTCGATGGTAAGTGTCATAGTGGCGATGTCTGCTCACGGCCCCAGAGTGGGTTAAACCAACAATTTCTGAGCGAGCGTATCTTGGGGGCATAAGCAGCGTGGATCTCCTGCTGTCTTGGTGCTGCAGAGTGTGCCCGGCCTGGCTTCTCTGGCTGTACTGGTAATCACTGTGTGAGTAATGCACCCTCTCAGGGCTGCTGTCTGGAGAAATCTCAAGTCTCCTCAGAGGCTGCCGCAAGGATCTTTCTTCCATGGACTTCTGTGAACTGTACTGAGCAGTTCCTCTCCCCCAGCGACCTTCGTAAGTGGCGGTGGTGCCTGTCTGCACAAGACAGAAATAAAGTTTAAACGAGGCATAAATCAGTTTTCATCTTCGTTGAAGACTAACTCTTCCAGGACTATTATACAAGGTGTCCATTTCTCGGAATCACATGGAGAAGTTGGCCCCTTTCTGGGTAAAAATCTGTTTTTACATAAGACCTGGTGGATTTGGTTGACTAGTTATTTGCACTGGAGTTTGACATCATTTACAGTCCCCAGTTTTCCATGGCATCCACACAAAATCAATCTTCTCATAATTTACTCAGGAAATAGTAATACTTGGGAAATGTAAATATTAAAAAAATAGTCTATGGAAGATTAAAAACATTCACATGGTAATCCGATAACAGGAGTTATATTCTTTGGTGTCCTACCTTGAGCATGTCATAGGTTTTAGTAACAGGGGAACGCCCGCCAACAAAATCATTTTCAACCAAGTGGAGGTTGTAGACATACTCAGGAACACTGCTGGTTCGGTGAAGATTTCCTACAATCAAGCATATATTAAAGTGATATATATGGGCCAATCAGTAGTTCAAGACTGTATAACAATAATATTTTTTAAATTTAAGTAATTAAGGCCAATAGCAAGTATCAGATTTATATTAGTGTTTTGAAGTGCTGGTTTAACATTACCCTTGGGTGTGGCAAATGATCAAAGGTTATCACAACATTCTGTATGAGCTTTTCAAAATAAGAGTTGAATTAAAAATTAAAAAAAAATTTTTTAAAGTAGTCATTTATTTGTTTAAAATAAATGTTCTTTTTGAGGAAAGGGAAGAAAGGAAAGAGGAGATTTTCACAAAAATCCAAAAGCGTTATGAGGCTGAAGAATCCGGGAATCATTCCATGGGTTAACGGTCTATACTATAAAAGTGCAGTTTCTTAAGTCAGACGAGAACTCTACTCCCAGGGCAGGAACTCAGAACCTTCCGAGAAGCAAGCAGGTGTAGGCAAGAAATATAAAGGTGACAATAAATATAATGGTGACTCAACTTTACCAGATAAGACAGGCTGTATAAACAACAAGGTGGGTCAGTGTGGTCAAAGAGAATACGGATCAGCTTGAAACAGTCAAGCCTGGGGTTGAAGTATTTGGCAACGGGACAGTTTGGCAGCAGAGGAAATCAACTCTGCACTGCCAGTGAGGGCTCCTGTGGAACCGCCCGGCTCTTCTCAGCTTGGTGGTCTAATAGCCAGCCCACTCTCCTGCTACACTGAGTAGGAGGCACCCCTTCCTGCTCAGCTCCGTGGGGCCGACAGGGACTCTCACTGGATGCTTGTCTCCTAAAATACTCCTTCTTGCACACGAAATCAACAATCCAAAGAGATATATGCACCCTATGTTCACTGCAGCATTATTCGTAACAGCCAAGATGTGGAAGCAACCCAAGTGCCCATCAACTGATAAATGGATAAAGAAGATGTGGCATATACATATACAATGGAATACTATGCAGCTATTAAAAAAAAAGACAAAATCTTCCCATTTGCAACAACATGGATGGACCTTGAGGGGGTTATGTTAAGCGAAATAAGCCAGACAGAGAAAGACCAACAATGTATGACTTCACTCATATGTGGAAGATAAACAAATCCATGGATAAAGAGAACAGATTAGTGGTTACCAGGGGGGACGGGGGCTGGTGGAGGTCGAAAGGAGTAAAAGGACACACATTTCTGGTAATAGATAAAAATTAGACTACTGGTGGTGAGCACGATGCAGTCTATACCGAAATTGATATATAATAGTGTACACCTGCAATTACACAATGTTATAAGCCAACACGACCTCAGTAAAATAATTGAAGGGACCAGCCTGGTGGTGCAGCGGTTAAGTTTGCACGTTCCGCTTCAGTGGCCCGGGGTTTGCTGGTTCGGATCCCAGGTGCGGACATGGCACTGCCCATCAAGCCATGCTGTGGTAGGCATCCCACATATAAAGTAGAGGAAGATGGGCACAGATGTTAGCTCAGGGCCAGTCTTCCTCAGCAAAAAGAGGAGGATTGGTAGCAGATGTTAGCCCAGGGTTAACCTTCCTCAAAAAAATAAAAAATAATAAAATAAAATAAATAATTGAAGAAACTAATTAAAAAATAAAATAAATAAAATAGTCCTCTTTGAGGAGGGGGTGGTTTGAAGTCAGTATTGTGATCCTCTTGTACCTCCTTTATCCTTCTCTCACTTTTTATTTGTTGGTCTGCTGTAACCCCCTACTGCCTTACAAAAAAAAAAAAGCGAATCAAAATAATCAAAGATCTCTAAAACCTAGGTAATTTCTAGTTCCATAATTTTAACCAAAGTTTCTTTTTGTGTCATGTAGCATTCTTTTAGAAATCAGAGGAAAAAATACTCTTCTAGGCTTCAGAGACTCGTGAAAGATGTTGAGAATACAACAGCACAGGCAGTCCCTTTCCAAAACAGCTGGAACGTACCAACATACTCTTCCAATAAATGGTTATAAAGTCTAAATTTTATAAAGTTAAATAGATTCACAAGTTCTTTTGAGGGTGAAGGGGAATGGGGACTCTTGCTGCCAGAGAGCTGAAAAGTATGAATCCATCCCAAATTATGTTTGTATATGTGTCTTATTTCCTGGAGCCAAACAATCTGGCTGGTAAACAAGTTTCAGGCCTCAAGGGGTCCTGGGGGAGACAGCTGCAGGCTTGTAACTGTCACCCTAAAGACCAGATAAGTTGAGGGAAGCCAGGCATCTGCTGTTTCTAGGTGCCTGGTTTATCCACAAGGGCGGGCAAAAGGTCAGGCAGCCCCTTTATTTTTAACCTCGATGACAGAAAATGCCTGGAACATGGACACTGATTGAGGAAAAGCAATCTTCTCTATGAGCCCAGGGCAAAAGTGGGGAGAAGCCTTAAGGACTCAACTCTCCATGGCTGCCAGAGGCTCCTGCCCAGGCTGCCCAGGTGGTCTGTGGTCCCCAACTCCGTCCCCACTATTCCTCCACTCTCCCCCACCCCTCCCCACGGGCTATCAGGGAGGCAGGGCTGCAAGGGTCCTGGTGGTGTGGGAAAGGAGGCTAGCTGGGCAGGCCCAGGGAACATCCTGGCTCCAATCCTGAAGGGTCTGGGGACCATGGTGCCCTCAGCACTGGGGATGTAGAGAGGGGGCAGGGGGTGGGTAGAGGGGAGTGCTTAAACTGGGCTCACTCCAATAAACAGAAGCCTTTGCTGCAGAGGTTGTGTCCAGGCAGAAAATTTTTGGTGAGTTGATACATAAGAATCCAAATTTATTGTCTTTTAAAAAATAGTTATAGGGCTGGTCCAGTGGCATAGTGGTTAAGTTTGCACACTCTGCTTTGGTGGCCTGGGGTTCACAGGTTCGGATGCTGGGTGTGGACCTACACACCGCTCGGCAAACCATGCTGTGGCAGTGTCCCACATACAAAATAGAGGGAGAGTGGCACAGATGTTAGCTCAGTGACAATCTTCCTCAAGCAAAAAGAGGAAGATTGGCAACAGATGTTAGCTCAGGGCCAATCTTCCTCACCAAAAAAATAGTTACGGGGTACCCATGTTCAAAATTTTAGATTGCATGAACACTGAATATATGAAAGTCAGGGACAATCTAGAATGGGAAAATACTAATGGCATATATGGATGGTAGCTGGAACTGTTATTTCCTCTTACTCTATAATAAAGTGGCAGATGATGAAGGGTGCAATTTCAGAAATCCAAGAAAAGGCCTTCAGTGGGCCCCTCGGGCCCCTCATCGCCTGCAGTATCACCCTTGCTCTACTTCCAGGAGCAGAAAGATATTCAGGAACAGTTGATAGGGGGTTTCTCCATCTTTAAGCTGAGATTCCTGCAAGGATTTTTTAAAATGTGTAAGAATCTTTGGACAGGATCCAGTGAAACGGTGTCAAGAGAGCCGATCAGGGAGCTTTAGAATCAGGCCCGTGGAAGTAAAATGTGGAACTCACACTGTTGCTGGGGGTTGTAAGGCTTTTTAAAGCAACTTACACGAACTCCTTACCTTTCAATATTACTTTTCTTTAAGGAGCTCAAAAATTATTTTATCCATTTCTTTTCAATATTCGGTGATGCAGAGCCAGCTATTATCATCTCCCTTTATAAACAGGGGAACTTCAATTACTTGCTTTAAATTGCAAAGAGATTTCATAACAGGATGAAACTCTGGGTTCCTCCTTTCCACTGGTCTCTGCTGTTTGATAGCATCGTGGCTTTTCTGAAACTGCCATTTCTCAATGCCCTGGAGGGATTATTAGCATCATTTTTGATAGGAGAACCAAAAACAATCATTCTCTTTCCTCCAGAACCTTTACGTGGGCAACTCCAAATACTCTGTAAAAACAGTAATTCTTCATTTGCCAACGTAAGTCCTTGTGAGGAAGCTTCTCCTTCAGTTTTCAGATGAATGAACTGAGACTAGTTTACTGGTTCCCAAAATAACTACAACGTGGTTGGTAACAGGGAATAAAATAAGATTGGATATTTAAACCATGGACTCTCCTCCTGTGCCAGAAAGATGGTGACTCCTGATACTCCACTCGCAGGCTGGCACAGGAGATGGTTTTTCTGGTTAAAAGGCCAATCTCAAACAACAAATAATGCAGATTAATTTGCCTAGGCAGTCATGAGTTTGAGATCAGTACAGTGGATTAAAGCTGAATTAGCAGCTGTGTTCTAAGATTTTAAAGAAATTTTGAACTGAGTGGAATTTTTTTTTAAAAAAGGTAACTATTAATCAGGATGGAAACTAATCTCTTTAAGGCAAGTCATGATTTTCTGTTCAATCAGAGAATAAAATATATAATAATGACTATGGAACATATAAAATAATTCAGCCATGCCCTTTTACAAAAATTGGAAACAAGAAAGCAAATAAAAATATATTATACACACAGGTACGATCTGCTTTAAAGAAATCCAACGTGAAAATCCAGATTTTCTATCATGGAAAATTAGGGCATGAGTATATTTCAAAGCATTCATTTACTTCACAAAAGGAGGTAGGTATCTTTTCCAGGCCAAAGAAATCCATGGACTTTGTCTGGAGCCTCCACTCCACGACTTTCTGTGAGCCTGGACAAATCACTCAGATTTGTTTCCTGAAATTCCAGCTACTAACCGAGTTGCTGAGAGAGACGTTTACCCGAGAAAGCACACATTCAAATGCTTCGAAAATTGTAAAGCAACATGCAAAACAGAGATACGGTTTTTAAAACAGAATTTGGGTCACAAAAATTTGTCTTTTTACACTTTTTCATGAATTAATCTGTTCTAGAAAGAGAGAGAAACTAGTTGGATGCTTTCATTGACACTGTGGTTGTATTTCAGAGTTTGTATTCCGGTAAACTTACCAGTGGTATTGAATTTGACTTTTTCTGGTTATTTTTGATTGATCCAGCCACTGAGGATCACGATGACATGATTGCGGTTTTTCCAGTCCATTATTTCACTTGCACAAGGTCATGAGTTATAGGGAATACTTCAGATTAATATTGACTCGGGCAACATTAGCCGAACTTTTTCTTCAAAGAGCACCAGGGACATTTTATGGAGCCCACGTTAAGGGAAATGAAGGAGGTAGTTAGGGAACAACGTCAGACTCCACCTTCCTCAAACAAGAAGCAATTCAGGCCAAAGCCACTGTCGAGATTGGGCTGGGAGTGGGTGGGGGGGTTGCTTTTGATGGTGGAAGGATTCCAAATTGCTCCGAAGACTGCAGAGGTGTAGACCTCATAAGATAATGTAATTTTCTCTCTTTCCTGGTCCGAATGATGTGATCCCCAAGCAGCTGTTAGCAGGAAAATATCTTAGTTTCTGGTCACCTATGCCAGCATTATCCAAAATAATGGATTATTGTTAGGGTTAAAAATAATAAAGTGGTTTCCATAATCAGTTTTTTTCTCTGTGGGTTTTGTGAACCGCTTTATTACCTAATTGGTTAAATTTAATATATTTATGAAATCAAATTGACAAGCCTCTATTGTGACTCCATTACTTATATCCGGGAACGTTTGAAAAATCAACCACAGTTTCCATTACGGTAAGTAGATGATAGAGAATCGCTAAACAAACAAAACCTTTATATAACCTGCTTTCATCAGAGAGGAGAGAGTAGCATTCACATTCAGAAAAGCATCTTTTCTTTCAAGTTTCTAGCACTCTCTGAGCGTGGTTAAAAAACTGATTTCATTAAAACTGAGCTCTAAAAGGACAATCTGTAGAGATGAAGGTGTTAGAAATTCCCATGGAAACACGTATGGTTAAATGTATGCAGAGAACTCAGTAGGTGTTCACTACTGGTATTGATTTAAATACTACGCTTAGCTGTGTTCACAATCACAAGCCGTTGTCTTCACAGTGGGGATTCACAATGGTCTTTCTGGGGGGAAGAGAGCCTGGCAGTCTTCAAAGCTATCATCTTCTTGTATTTGGTCTTTCTACAGCAACCTCTGGGTAACAACAGCTCTCTTTCTCCACAACCCTTAAAAAGATTTAACTTTTTCCATTAGTCTAAAACTGGGGGCATGTCACTACAGGTGAGACATGACATTCTGAAACTTATTAGAAGGAATTTGTATAGCAATTCATATTTAAATAGTTCCTTAAAGTCATTTACTAACAAAAGTAGGAACTTACAAGAAAACACGAAACATGTTAGGACCCGTCAAGAACCATACACCGGTACTCCAGAGTTGCCGAAGCATTTTTGTTGGCCTGTGTGGGCATACAACATAGGATTCATTTCCCTGGACTTACATTTAAAAAGCAGAAAAAAAAATCCACTTCTTTTATCTTCTTCTATTCTTACTTTCTTTTTTTTGTGGAAGATTAGCCCTGAGCTAACTACTGCCAGTCCTCCTCTTTTTTGCTGAGGAAGCCTGGCCCTGAGCTAACATCCGTGCCCATCTTCCTCTACTTTATATGTGGGATGCCTACCACAGCATGGCGTGCCAAGCAATGTCATGTCCGCACCCAGGATCCGAACTGGTGAACCCCAGGCCGCCAAGACGCAGAACGTGTGAACTTAACTGCTGCACCAGTGGGCCAGCCCCACTTTTCTATTTTTTTTTTAAGATTGGCAGCTGCCCTAACATCTGTTGCCAATCTTTTTTTTTCCTTCTTTTTCTCCCCAAAGCCCCCCAGTACATAGTTGTAGCTTCTAATTGTAGGTCCCTCTGGTTGTGCTTATCCCACCTCAGCATGGCTTGATGAGCGGTGCCATGTCCGCGTCCGGGATCCAAACCAGTGAAACCCAGGCCACCCAAGCGGAGCCTGTGAATTTAACCACTCAGCCACGGGGCTCGCCCCTATCCTTACTTTCTAAGAAAAGTGAACAGATACTTATGGAAACCACAATCCCACCCCTTGCATACAACTCAGTTAAGCACTTGCTCAGGCTGGAAAATAAGCAGAATTTGTTGGTTTAAAAAACTGCAGTGAAGAATTGTTTTAAAGCAGATCAAAGTCTAATAAGGCTTTGCATAATTGAAAAACTAACAAAAAGTGTGCAGTGCTGTTTATTGTGACCAGTTAACACAGCTCACATAACCAGGAGCAACAACTCAGTGTACCAGGCATACAGTTGCAAAGTACTGGCTATGAGTTCTTACAAAGTTGAATACACCAGGAGTTGGCATTGGTGGCAAAGTGGTGAGCACTGCTGAGCTGCCTTGCAACAAAGCTGAATTTGCCAGCGACAGACCAGCTCTCTCGGGAAAACAGGCCACATGCTCCATGTGCCACTATGTGACTAGACAATGGCTATTATCACTCACGCAATAAACCAACCAGCCACCAGAAGTCTTATTTTGCAGGAGCCCATTAAGCAGGTAGAGGTTATCCTCTGACACATTAGTTTATGGCATTTTGGGGGGCAATCCTCAAATTACTGCTCTAGATAACCACAAAGAAACATTAAAAAGGCCCTTTTATATAAAATTGCAGGTGTCTATCTCACGTATTTTGTTTGAGTAGCCAAAACATGTGATTACACAACTTGTGATTATAGACTGGTAACTTAGCACACTGGTGAAGTTGACACAACCTGGAAGTTCCTAAATCTATTAATTCCTGCAACTTGTCTCCTTACTTTGGCATGCCTCCCAATTCATTTGCTGAGACATCTCATAATGATTACTTGTAGGACTTTAGAACCGCAATGACAAACATCCCATTGTACTCACAATGATGCAACCAATAGCCAAAAAGATGAATTTTCTGAACTCACAAATTTAATTCTATTTGCTTTAAAAAAAAAAATCACTATGGGTTTTTGTAATGAATCTCAAATCCTGATACTCCCACTGCCTCTCACTTGCCAGGGCTAACCTCTTCCCTCCCAACGGATTCATAAGTGCTGTACCTTTTCCTTTAAATCCACCAAATCTGCCAAATGTATTTTCGGAAAACCCCTGCATTTTTTCAAGTTTCTCCCTTGCTGAAACATCTTCTGTGACTCACAATGATCCAGTCTTTGACTTGCAGTCAAGATCTCCCTCCATACTATGAGGTGGAGGAGGGGTGAAGGCAGGCTACCTCTACCAGGGCACAACTGAACTGTGTTTTAAGGGGCGTGTAAGAGTTAAGTGGGCCAAGAGAAGGGAGGGAGGAGTAGACCTGGGGTGCAGGGGGGGGGAGGGCGGGGGCAGGATAGGGGCAGGAACACCCAGCAAGATAAATCGCACATGTTTGCTGGGTAAGGTGTGGGAGCAGCAGCGAAAGGATGAAGTTTGAGCATTTGCAGGCATCGGATCATGAAGAACTTGGAATGCCAGGTTCAGGGAGGACTTGACTCCTGTAGATAACAGCAAGAAAGCGAAGGAATTTAAATCGGGAAATAATGGGATGAGATTTTACAAAGTTTAGTAGCTAGGTGGAAAATGGACTGGAGTGAGGCCAGATTAGAGCAGGAAGAGGCTGTCATATCTTCCAGGTAAATTTTTACCTCCCTGACATAAAGAATCATATCTTTTACTACCACTTCTAGCTCAGTCCTGTATCAGCGCTTGACAAGTTAATTGTTGATTAGTCATATTTCTTTGTTCATTCAAAATACGCTAGTTACACAAATTCAGTTTGCACTAATCCTTAAGGCCGCCATCCATCCTGTGGATCGCCACAGCGGAGCCAAAATGTGAGGACGGTAGTGGCATGTGTTTTCTGTCTCGGGGTGGACGGAGGGCGCTCAAATATTTTCTACTGTTTCTCTGTCATTCTGAGAATATAAAGAAGAAGAAAAAATTCTTTCCCCTAAACGCAGGCAGCCTCTCTGAGTGATTAGAAAAACTGACCATGTTCGTTTTGGCAAAGGTTGATTCTACATCTGAACAATAAATATTTACTGTCATTCTGTTATCTGTATGGCTTGTGTATTTATCTGTACTATTTTGGAGGTCTATAATAAGTGCCTATTATCTGTCAAGAAAAGTTCGCATTTGTTTTCCTCCTTCAAAGAAAAAGGTAATCAAGATACAGTAATTCCGATGTGATTCTGGTCCTCCCCATCCCACAGATTAGTGAGATTTAAGATTTAGTGGGAAGAATTTATTAAGATTCTAGTGAGCAATACGTTCTTCTGGAAATCAAAGAATTGCAGAACCTTGATTATGATGCTTTGGCCAATCAGCATTGTTAAGCCTAAAGCTGATTATTCCAAGAATATAAATATGCAGATTCTTTTAAGATTAATGGTGAGTTATGTTTTCAAATGCTCAAAGTTCTTTTTTCAAAATGTCCATTTTTATCTAAGTCTACATATTGGGCTCCTTTGCTCATCTTTAAGCACTTTCGTTAACATAACAACTGTTTTTATGTCCCAATATCCAATCATCATTAATGGCATTACACAAAAGATACATAATAAATTTTTTAACATGTCTATTGTAAGAGGACCTGAAATTCTGTTTATTATTCTTACCCTAGTAAGTCAGCAGAGTGAGATGGCTCACTCTAATACAAAGATTAAGTTTTCTTCTAATTTTGTCTATTCCCACGTGCAACACTGCCTTTTACTGTTTAATTCCCCCGGAGGGATATGGTATTCACGTCTTCATACATTTGTGCACATGCACAAAATAGCTGGAGTCCAACGTTTATCTCAGAATTGTATAATTTAAAATTCTTGGGGCCGTCCTGTGGCCAAGTGGTTGAGTTTACGCGCTCTACTTCAGTGGCCCACAGTTTTGCTGGTTTAAATCCTAGGCATGGACCTAGCACCACTCATCAAACCATGCCTAGGCGGCGTCCCACATAGCACAAACAGAAGGACCTGCAACTAGAATATACAACTACTTACTGGGGGGCTTCAGGGAGAAGAAGAAGAAAAAAAGATTGGCAACAGATGTTAGCTCAGTTGCTAATCTTAATTAAAAAAAAAATTCTTGAATGTCATCTGAGATGCAATCAATCTTACCACAGACCATATTAATCAAGTCTGATTTATAAATTGCAGAAGTTTTAGCAACATATCTGTTATTATATTTCCCTGCTATCATAGCTAGGTTGCCAATAAAATGCTTGCTCTTCTCAGGAAAGAAAAAACAAAGCTTTTAATAATTTTTATGGATCAGATCATTCAATTTGAGTGTAAAATCAATGTCAACTATTTGAAGATAAAATATCGTAAACACACTTAGCCTATTTTAATACATGGGGGAAAAAAATTAAAGCTGATATCCAAAACAGCACTTTAGGAGAATGAGCCAACGTGAACAGCAAATACCTAGAATATCTAATTCAAGTGAGCTCCCCTCTGTTCCCATGATTGGAACCACTAGCACATAGATAACATTAATGGAGTCTTTTAAAAAGCCTAAGTGAACAGTCTGCTTCTCTTTAAGGTAATTTCCTGCATCTTATCTGTAACACATATAGCAAGGTACTTTTCTAACCAAACACTGCTACAGTTCAATGATTCCCAAGATCCCCACCACGCCCTCATTCAAGACTTTCTGCATAAAACATGTGTTCTCACCATGTCTAGGGGTGGGAGTTTTTTTTCTGTAATCACCATTTTGTTAACATTCTATTGCCTCTAATTATATTCAGAAGAGTTTCTAAAAAACTCACATACCTTTTTTGCTACTCATGGCAATGGATCTGTTAGACACTAAACAAAAAGTGGCCCGTGGGCTATATTAGGCAGATATGGAGACACATGAAATCAGCTGGCAGTACTGACACCTTTCATTCATAGCAGCGCGGCCGTGCCCCTGCCCTCCCACCATCTAACATTTCCCCCCCTTTCCTGATTCTTCCCACTTTCAGAATGACTAGTCACCTCGCTCTCAGAATTGCTTCATTCCTGGAATTCCTTTTTGGCAAACAATACAGGATTTAAACAATGTCTAACTCTCTTCACTCGCCCCCCCATTTGCCCCCAGTCACCCTGAACACCTATTAATTGCCTTTTTATGCTACTTTAGGCAATTTTCAGTTCTTCCTCCAGAATTCCTTCTGATCACAGATATTCAAAACATCTTGGCCAGGGAAACCATCTATGTAAATGGCACACCTCAAGTTTTAACAGTAGATTTCCAAAGACGTTGTAAATTTTATTAGGATATTGTTCGTTTTGTTTTATAAGTACTACATATAACAATTTAAAACATGACTTTCTTCCCACACAGACATCCAGGGAACTGTTAATAAAATAAAGTCATAGTACTTTCAAAGTAAGTGTAATAAATGGGAGATGGACATTTAAAACTTTTCCCTTTGCTAACACTTGCAATTCTTTTTTTTTTCTTTCAAAGATTGGCACCTGGGCTAACAACTGTTGCCAATCGTTTTTTTTTTTTTCTGCTTTTATCTCCCCAAAACCCCCCTGCACACAGTTGTATATCTTAGTTGCACGTCCTTCTAGTTGTGGGCTTGCAATTCTTAAATGTCTTCTGTCTGACTTTTATCAAAGAATTTTTAAAATTCCCTACTATATAGACTCAATTCACAATGCTGCTTCACATCTCTGACCTCCTGGCTCCCCAGCTCACTCAAGAGTTACAGCCAACTTTAAAATGTTGAGCACAGCTTAAAATAACAGCAAAAGTTACAGTGATGTACAAGGAAACTCACCCACCTATGCTAAGGCATTAGAGAGAAGGTGATGGATTAAAGACCCTTGCAGGGTACTTATCAACAAGCCAGCCACATTTATCTCATCTCTGTTTTCAGCAGATTATCTGCTGCCTCAATCTTACAGGTATGTCAACAATTCAGAATTCTCCAGGGCCCTGGAGCCAACAGCAGTTAACACCAGGGTCGTTTCTTCCCGGAATTTCTTGTGTTGATACAGGATTCTTTCCAGACCAGCACTGTTTTCAACAATTGCTTGCCTGTTTCAACTTTAGAGTCACAATACGAACACGGAAACAATAAAAACAATACAACCATCACCGGCCCCCAGACCTTTCCCAAACAACTTCAATTATACAACACACACCAACCACCCCTGGTAATTGTTCTGTGGCATGTTCATGTTAAATTCCTTTGAAGCTGATTACTTTTCGGAGACTCAAAAAACTGAGGCTCTAAAGCAAGTAGCTGTTTGCTGCCTTATCTCTCTGACTGACTTGCACTTCTGTGTAGGCTGCTGAGGTATTTCAGCTTGCTGAGAAGCTCCTGTTGTAATCAAAATATTTCAAACACTTTGTTCCTTAGTTGGAAGAGCCTCTCAAGAGTTGCCCTGAGCATTAAAGCAGAAGAACTAGGACAGTGTCCTTTGTTCTACCACAATTCTGTGAACAACAAATACTTCTGCTGTTCGCTCCTAGAATGCTCTTCCTCCAACCACCTCCTCATGTTCAATCCTATTGAATTTTTTTTTTAAAGATTTTTTTTTTCCTTTTTCTCCCCAAAGCCCCCCGGTACATAGTTGTATATTCTTCGTTGTGGGTCCACCTAGTTGTGGCATGGGGGACACTGCCTCAGTGTGGTTTGATGAGCAGTGCCATGTCCGCGTCCAGGATTCGAACCAACGAAACACAGGGCCGCCTGCAGCGGAGTGGGAGTGCGCGAACTTAACCACTCAGCCACGGGGCGAGCCCCCAATCCTGTTGAATTTTTGTGATCTAAAATCCCAATTCCTCCAAGAAGCTTTCCAGAGTCCCTTCAGCTGGTAGTCTAACTCATATTCTCAACTCCATAATGTGTTCGCTGTCCTTCTGAGTTGCTCGCCACTTTTTATTTGATAACTCGTTCAGAGGGAGATTTCCTTCTTTAGATTTTAAACTCCCTGCTTTTAAAGCAAGCAGGGTCTATGTTTAACTCGGCACCTGCACAGTGCCCTGTATGACGAACAGACTCGTTTGACGGTTCCTGAAATCACCACGCAACATGAATTTACCATGTGGTAGAGAGAACAGATCATGTGTGGGTTTGGGACAAGGTGTCCAATTAACGTCGAAAGACCGACACATTCTTCATATGTGAAGTGGATCCTCATATCTATCTTCTAAAATTGTTTTAAGAGCATGAGGAAAAGCAAACATGTTCGTAAACAGGGTTAGGCACACAGGAGAAGCTCAGCAATGCTCCCCTTCCTTCTGTTCATCCCCCCCATTTATGGAATAGTTGATGTCTGGTTGCTCTTTCTGACTAGCCATTCTCAGAGGGCAAGAAAGAAAATCTATTGTGCATCCCCCTTGTGTCCTCAAAGCAGCAGAAGCTAGTTTGGTTCCAGTTTAGCATTGGACCTGCAACAGACTAAAGGGGTGCAATAACTCTACTAGTCAAAAATGGGCCTCAGTTGTCCTGGAATCTTGAGTCAGACTCCTACACGTAAATTCAGGCTCTTTTTTCCATGTACTGTGACAGTTCTGTGCTATCTAAACCTCCCTCCTCTCACAGAACTATCTCAATTTCATTTCGAGGAAAACGAGAGGGGGCCATAGAGAGGCTTAGGGTCTAATAAAAATCTCACTTTGTATTCACAACCAAAAGTCTTAAAAATATAACTGACGAGTGGTTTAAAAATTCAGGTTTGGGACTTTAAACACCAGTTATGCCACTTACTATCTGTGGGAACTCGAGTTTTAACCGCTTGGATTCCTCATCCATAAAATGGGGATTAAAACACCTACCTCATATGGGTTTTTTTGAAACATAAACAATATACTGCATGCAAACCACACAATCCAATTCTTAGCACATAGTAGGCACTCAATTACAGTAACCATAATCATTAACATCTTCTCTCTACCTTTCAAGTATGTAAATATCGACTGCCTGATTCTTTAGGATTCTTTCCTACAAATTGAAAACAATACAGCCTGCTAAGGTCTGCTGTTTGAAATCTCTGGTGTGATCTGCAAGTAATTTTCTTTTCCCTAATGGGTTCTGCATTTGCCACTGCCCAAGTTACTTCCTACAGAAACAATTTAACATTGCAGGAAACCAACTGATATCCCAACTTAATTAACTGTTCAGTTGCTTTCCTCTTCTCTTTGCTACAATAGGCCTATTAATACTTTTATAATGAAAAAAATAAATTAAACAACTAATAAAAGAGTTACTGTGTGGCTCCGATCCTCTGACTTTTAACAGGAGAGAAAACGATTTATCGTTTTCTCTAATTTCCACAACTGGTTTGCTATCTTCTTCCCCTTCCACCTCCCCTGATTATCAGTTACTAATATAGTATTTTTTTTTAAACCCCTTTCACCTCCAAGTTTAAGTTTTTGGAGAGACCAGCGCTGTGCCCACGAGGGTGTCGCCGGGGCGCAGGGAGGCGGGCGGTGGTGCTGCTGCAGGGGCCAAAGTTCCCTTCCTTCTCCTCCTCCGCGCGGGGGGGGGGGGGGGGGGGGGGGGAAGTTGTTCCCTGGCCCTAAGCCTCCTACCCAATTTATTTTACTTCCTTGATCAACCCCTCGCTCCGCACGCTGGGCGGAGCGCCCCTAAATACCTGGGCGAGGCACCCCAATCCCAATTTACCGGTCGTAGGAGCGCCAGTACTTCCAGGTTTCTTTTACAAAATATTTATGGGGGTCATAGACTCTTTAGAAAACCTAATAAAAGCTAGGGGGGCTTTCTCGCAGAAAAATAATCATACCAAATTTCCGCAAAGAATTGCAAAGTGTTTATAGACTTCTGGAGCCTCCAGATTAAGTCCCCCGTCGGGTGGGGCTGGGGGGATGGGAGGCGAGAGGAGCAGGTTAAGGAAGGGGTGAAAATCTTGGACCGAATTGTTTCACATATAGATGTGCATTTAATATACACAGACACATATATGACAGAGCTGAGTACGAGGTTATTTTAGAAGAGTGCTTTCCTCAAGTAAGCCGGCCTGAATCTTGAGGCGCGATGGGTCATACAAAGGGACGGCGAGCAACAGGTGGGCAGAAGCCCCGGTCCCGCACCCCCAGGAAGCAGCTGGTGGAAGCACCAGGGCGCTGAGGGTGAGGGAGGGGTAGGGGAAAGGGTAGGGGGTGGGGTCGCGGCCGTTCAGGGACCGGCGGGCTCCACTCACCGTTGCCCACGAAGCTGCGGCCCTTCCGGGCCAGGGTCTGCTGCACCTGCTCCTGGATCCGCAGGCTCTTGGCCGCCTGGCCGCCGCGGCTGCTGCTCCCCGCCAGCTTCAGCTTGGCCTCGGAGGGCAGCGCCAAGCTGGAGCTGTCCAGCTGCCCCAGGATCTGCTGGCCCAGGACTGTCCGGATGTAGCCGCATTCGGTCGGGGAACCGGGGGCTGCCATGGGGCCCGAGGACGCGACCGAGCAGCTCGCCTGCCGCGAGACCTGCAGGCGAAGCTGCAGCGGAGCAGGGGGCCCCGGCGCGAGCCCCGCCCCGCCGCCCCGGCCCCGCCTCCGGCCCCGCCCCCCGGCGCCGGTGAGAGGCCTGAGCCGGGGCGAGCGCGGCCTCCAGGGCCGAGCGCCCGGCCTTCCCGGGGAGGGGGCGCAGCTCCCGCCGGGCACGCGCACTTGGCCGGGGAGCGGCAGCGGGAGCGGGAGCGGGAGCGGGGGCGGGGCCGGCCGCGCGCACCGACACCTGGCGAGCGCGAACCGCCCGCGGGGAGGTGGCCGAGGGGTGCGGTCCGCCTGGGGTCGCGCCACTCTCAGAGTCCCCACGGCTACTGCCTGCCAGTGCCGCGCCGCGCTCTGTTTGCCTTGCTCCGCCTTTCCCCAGTCCTCGGAGAGGATGTGATTTCTGCCTGATTGCGGAGGGGCCGCCTCCAGGCAGGTGCGCCCTGGAGAGTCACTTCTGTTCTTGGGCTGAGTTTTGCCTCTGGGATCCCCGAGTGAATCTGGTTAGGCAGGCTCTGTCCGACTGTTTGAAACACTGCATGGTTTTCTTGGACCTGAGGGTGACAAAGGACTATTGGGTCAGGCGGAAAGGGCGATAGGAGGGAAATGTGCCGAGAAGATGACATATGTAAAATAAAAGACTTTTTCATATAGTTTTTTTTTAAATTAGTACTTCTCAGGAGTGTGTACTTTTTGCACAGATGCAGTCCCAGAAACATATGTTCTTCCTCATTGAGAGCTTCTGTTTTCTCTTGCAGATACACAAATTGTACCCAGTACGCTCTCGCTCACCCACTCCTCTCTTACGAACACACCCACACGGAGAAACTCCAATGAGAGGCGCTGGGGAAGAGCACAGTTTTAATAGGTGGTACTCTTTAATAGTCCTACTAGCGTTGATTAAGTCCTCTTTATGATAGGCCTTCTGTAGGGGGCCCATGGAAGAGGCCTCTGACTTTCCCTCGCATCTTCCACAACTTATATTTATCGTGCTATTAATTATGTTTTACACGTAGTTGACTACTGAGAACTTAAGAGCTGAGCTCAGTGGAAAGGGTCCTTGACCTGAGAGTTTACAACCTAAGCCACTCGTCCTGATTTTCCTCTTTGGATTTGAGAGGTAGAAAGAAAAACATCTATGCCTGGTATTGAGTACGATAATCTTCCCTTTGATTGTTTAGGTTTGTATGTACACTTTCCCTTAAATCACTCACTTGCTGCAAAACCCCACTTATCAGGTTTGGAGTGGCTGAGAAACACAGCTTCGCCCTTCCCCATTTTCCTATGCACACCCTTCTGTCTTTACACACACACTTTAATGCACAGGTACACGACTCTCCAGGGAGTGAAGAGGAAATCAAGGGCCCCAAAGCCTGAACAACGGAGTGGTGATGGTGCCGCCACCCTTTCTCAGCCGCCACCTGGCTAAGGCCTTGTGGAATGCAGCACTTAAGTGAAGTCCTGTGGATGGTGGGTCTTGAAAGCCATTTCTCCCTTCCCAGCAAGACCAGTCTTGAGGTAGATTATACCTTGTGAAGAGCTCAGTTATGTAGCCAGATGTAAATATCCAACCCGGATGCTGAGACTCAGTTGAAAAGAGAGGGGTGAACCGAAGGCAGAGTGATGATAGAGATTTCCAACAACAAACACTGTCCCTGCCCCCTGCTTCTTCCTCTCCCCCTCCCCCTCCTCATGGCCTCTTCTGGCAGCCCTGAGAGTGCTGCTTTGAGAGACAATTTCAGCACCTGCCCGCACAGGGTCAGTGGGGGCATCTCTTGTTTTTTGTGCCTGGAGAGCTGTAACTTACAAGATCAAACCCCTCATGGGGGGAGTAGAGAGGAATTTTTCCCATTTGCTTATTTGATTGAGCCAAACTTTATTTACTTTTTTTCCTTTCAAGTGGATTTTTTTCGAAGTGTGATGTTGTAATTGACTATCCTATTAGGTAGGTCCCCATATTGAGCATGCAGAAATCTCATTATCGGGCAGTTTGGTGATTTGACAGGAGGACGATGGTTAAAAGCACAGCCTTTGAGTGAGGCAGATCCAGGTTCACATCTTAGCTTGCGCTTTGTACTTAACTTAAGCAAGTTTCTTTACGTTTTTAAGTCTCAATTCTCTTACCTGTAACATGGGAGCAATGAAACTACCTAGGAGGAAGTGCTGCTGTGAGGATTAAATGATAAGTTGTTCATAAGAAATACTCAATAAGTAATTGTTCAATGCTCTTTCACAAACATCCCCCTGGGATCCACTTCTGGATTTCCTCAGCTCCTTCAGGTCTCTGCTCATATGTCAACTCATTTGAATGAGATTCTTTCACATACACACACAGTCACTCACTATCTCCATTCTCTGCTTAGTCTCCATAGTGCTTGTTTTCATGACACATGCTTTATGTTTTACTTTATTTAATTGTTGATTATTTCCCTACTGGAATATAAACTCCATGAAAGCAGGGATTCTGTTTGTTCACAGCCGTTCTCTGGGACCTAGAACAGCGCACATAGTAGACAATAGGTCCGTGTTGAATGAAAGAGTGAATGAATCATGCATGAAAGCACTTAGTATATTACATGGTATATAATGAGCGCTCAGCAACTGTTAGTCAGGAATAATTATTTAGGCTTCCAGACACTTTTGGTAACTTGTTACCGTCTTTTAGAAAGTCATAGATATCATTATACATTCTCGGTATTCTACTAGTTAGCCATGTAATATTCCCTGTGGATAAAAAGCAAATTAAACTGAGATAATTTTTGAATACTTTGAGAATTCAGTGATTCAGCAGAACGGTCCCTTTGAAAGTAAGATAAATGTATCAACTCATTAAAAGAATCCCCTTGGAGAGAGAATCCTATTGCAATAGCGATAGTTAATTACAGGGTGAGGAAGTATGCCGACTCTGGCATTGTGCTTCAAAACGTAGTCTCAAGGCGCTTCTGTTCCAACAGAGTGCAGGCCCTGTCCTGTTTTTTGCGTTTCCTGGGAAAGCTGCCTAGCCGACTTCCTAAATTCTGAGCCATCCCTGAGATAACTGCTGAAGGTAGCTTCTAGCCAACAAATTGAAGCATGGAAACAAAATGCTATGACTACTTTTGTGCTGTTGGCCTGTTCTACAGTCTGCGGCTTTTTAGTATTTAGGTTCAATTTTGAAAACTCTTCCGTTTCTTTTCTTTTTCATTTACCAACAGAATCTGATTAAAAAAAATTAAAAGCTGAGGAATGTTGAAGTGGAAGGTAAATAATAGATAACTGAATGATGAGGCTATGGTTCCTTTTGCTAGAAACCTACAAGAAAGGGCCAATCTTCCTCACAGAAAAACAAACAAAAAAACCTGCTAATCTTTTATTGTTTTCAAATCTACAGTTAGGGCTTCCTTAGAGTAATCTTTATTTTCTTTAACTCTATATAAATTCCAATATGAGAAATTCCAATATACAAAGAGTCAAGAAGTTACTAGAAGACTAAATATAGTATAAATTTTAAAGCAGAAATAATATTTTAACAGAGAACATTAAAGAACATTAATGGCACCAAAATGCTTTGATTCATATTAAAAAAAACCTCTAACAGATTTTCATGAGTATCTTCTCTCATGAAATATTTTTCTGTTACTATTTGTATGCTATTAATGTCTATTGCTTTTAAAAAGTATTTCCCAAATTAGTGTGTGAAACCTGGCAGATAGAAATTTTAAATGAACCACGAGTTTTATTTCCTTTTTTAGCAAGTGGATATGTTGCCAAGGCAATGGGTAGCAGTTTGGCATTAGCCACATATAACGAAACTGGATCAGGACTGGAAAAGGAAGCTGTGTGTGCGTTGGGCCTGAACATCCCTCTCTGATGGGACTTTCAACAGCAGTGAGTTAACGTTAAGGTGTTTGTCTTTAATGCCGATGTTCATTTTGTCTGCTATTTTGGATATATTGTGAGTGTGTGGATCTGAAAACCGTTCTTTTGAAAAGACCTCGGATGTAGCGTGGAAGGTGGAAGCCAGGTGGGCAATGAAGAGGGCTGGCCATGAGCAACTTGTTCATAGTCACTGAGGCTTTCATGACAGTTCCTTTTATCCTGATTCCTGGGCATGTATGAGCCCGGCACATCAGTGACGATTACCTTCTGGGTGGATGAGCACAGCTGCTATATTAATGGTTGTCTGATCGTTCAGCCGATGGCCAGAGAGGCTGAAGGGAGGAACAGCTTGGTCAATTCCCACCACACTTCCTTGGCTTCAGAAGAGACCATGTTCCTTACTTCTTTGCCTCTGCCACAGAACCTAGCCCAGAGATAACTAGCAGGTGCTCAATAAATAGTTAATTGAGTGTAAATTCTGACTTATATGCATTTTGACTAATTCGTTTGCCTCTGAGTGGGCCCAGGTGTAGCTGAGCAGGAGGATCCTGAAGGAGGTGGCCTGGTCTGAAACAAAATCTCGAAGTGACTTGAGTGCCTAGTGGAGCTCAATGTTTACTGATTTTTAGCTTAGGAGAGTATCAAAGAAATTCAGTAAAATTGATTTTTTATAACTTTGTAGAGGATCTAGTACCTCAGTGTCATGCATTGTTTAAATTTTTTAAAATTATTGTGCTACAGGGGCTGGCCTGGTGGCGCAGCAGCTAAGTGAGCACGTTCTGCTCTGGTGGCCCAGGGTTCGCAGGTTTGGATCCTGGGTGCAGGCATGGCACCGCTTGGCAAGCCATGCTGAGGTAGGCGTCCCACATTTAAAGTAGAGGAAGATGGGCATGGATGTTAGCTCAGGGCCAGTCTTCCTCAGCAAAAAGAGGAGGATTGGCAGCAGATGTTAGCTCAGGGCTAATCTTCCTCAAAAACAAAGAATTATTGCACTATACACTTTGAATTGTTTGGAAATTATATGAATATATTGATTTGAATATATCAATCAATATATTGTGTATGTTTATACAGTATTTTGTATATTTATTAACAAATAAATTATCTGCATTTTAAAGTTGTCTCCTTTTCCCCATACACACCATTATTTCCTTGAAATTCCAAAAACTAAAGTATTGTATTCCATATAGAAAAATAATACTAATAATCTGGCTTGGATTTTAAAAGCCCTCCCCGCCTTTTCCTTCACAGGATCATCATAGAACAATATTTTAAAACATTCTTACAGAACGGTAGAGTGATATAAATGTACTCTTGAAGCCAAACAGTGGTGGTTTGATTTGTTGTTTTACTGTGTGACCTTGGGCAAGTTACTTAAATTCACTGAGCTTCACGTTCTTTATTTGTAATGTGTATTGGCCTCACAGTGTTGTTAAGAAGATTCATTTAGACACTAAATATAAAACACTTAGATCTCGTAGTCCACACTTAGTGTATCAGTTATTTCTAATTGCAAAAACCCATCCCAACATTTAACAGCTTAAGACATCAACGATGTCTTCCTCATGGTTTTCTGGTTGATTCCACAATTATTCTACAGGTCTTGCCTGGGTTCACTCTTGTGGCTGAGGTCAGCTGGTGGCTTGGCTACAACTGGATGGTCTGACAGCCAATCTCACGGGTCTGAGGTCTCAACTGGTATGGCTGGAACAGCTAGGATGGTTGAGTGTCTCTTTCCATGTGGCCTTGCATCCTCCAGTAGGCTAGTTCAGACTTTACCGGGTGGCCTTGAACAGCATTCTAAGAGCAAGAGCAGAAGCAACAGGCCTTTTTAGGCACTTGCTCAATGTCATTTTGGTCACATTTTATTAGTTAGAGCAAGTTATAAGACCTGCCCAGATTCAAGGGGTGGGGAAAGAGATGCCACTTCTTAAGGGAGAGACCACAAAAATGTTTTTTAAAATTATTTTATTGAGGTCACATTGGTTTATAATATTGTGTAAATTCAGGTGTACATTATTATATATCAGTTTCTGTATAGACCGCATCTTGCTCACTCCAGTAGCCTAGCTGTTATCTGTCACCATACATATGTGCCTCTTTATGCCTTTCATCCTTGCCCCGACCCTCTTCCCCTCTGGTAACTACTAATCCTACATGCGTTTGTTTATCTTCCACAAATGAGTGAAATTATACTGTGTTTGTCTTTCTCTATCTGGCTTATTTTGCTTAACGTAATATCCTCAAGGTCCATCCATGTTGTCGCAAATGGGATGATTTTGTCTTTTTGTATGGCTGAGTAGTTTCCATTGTATATATACACCACATCTTCTTTATCCATTCACCAGTTGATAAACACTTGCGTTGTTTCCACATCTCGGCTATTGTGAATAATGCTGCAGTGAGCAGAGGTGTGCATAAGCCTCTTTGTATTGTTGATTTCAAGTTCTTTGGATAAATACCCAGCAGTGGGATATCTGGAGTATATGGTATATCTATTTTTAATTTTTTGAGAAATTTCCATACTGTTTTCCATAGTGGCTGCACCAGTTTGCATTCCCACCAGTGGTAGATGAGAGTTCCCCTTTTTCCACATCCTCTCCAACGTTTGTTATTTTTGTATTGTTAATTATGGTCACTCTGATGGGTGTAACATGATATCTGATTTTAGTGTGTGTGTGTGGGGGGGGGGTTTTGGTGAGGAAGATTGGCCCTGAGCTACCATCTGTTGCCAATCTTCCTCTTTTCTTCTTTGTTTCCTTGAGGAAGATTGTCGCTGGGCTAACGTCTGTGCCACTCTTCTTCTATTTTTTGTATGTGGGATGTGGCCACAGCATGGCTTGATGAGCAGTGTGCGTAGATCTGCTCCTGGGATTTGAACCTGAGAACCCCAGGCTGCTGAAGTGGAACATACAGACAGCCACTACAGTGCTGGGCTGGCCCCTCTCATAGTTTTGATTTGCACTTCCCTAAAAATTAGTGATGTTGAACATCTTTTCATGTGCCTGTTGGCCATCTGTATATCTTCTTTGGAAATATGTCTGTTCACATCATCTGCCCTTTTTTCAATCCAGTTGTTTGTTTTTTTATTGTTGATTTGTGTGAGTTCTTTATGTTTTTTGGAAATTAACCCGTTTCCAATATATGGTTTGCAAATATTTTCTCCTAGTTGGTGGGTTGTCTTTTCATTTTGTTCATGGTTTCCTTTGCCTTGTAGAAGCTTTTTAGTGTGAGGTAGTCTATTTGTTTACTTTTGTTTTGTTTCCCTTGCCTGAGTAGACATGGTATTTGAAAAGATCCTGCTAAGACCAGTGTCAAAGAGTGTACTGCCTATATTTTCTTCTAGGAGTTTTATGGTTTCAGGTCTTACCTTCACTTCTTTAATCCACTTTGAATTAATTTTTCTGTATGCTATAAGGTAATGGTCTACTTTCATTCTTTTGCATGTGGCTGTCCAGTTTTCCCAACACCATTTATTGAAGAGACTTTTCTTTCTCTGTTGTATGCTCTTGGCTCCTTTATTGAAGATTAGCAGTCCATATGGGTGGTTTTATTTCCGGGCTCTTAATTCTGTTCTATTGATCTATGTGTCTGATTTTGTGCCAATACCATGCTATTTTGATTACTGTAACTTTGTAGTATATTTGAAGTCAGGGATTGTGATGCCTCCAGCTTTCTTCTTTTTTCCTTTTTCTCAGGACAGCTTTGGCTATTTGGGGTGTTTTGTTGTTCCATATAAATTTTAGGATTCTTTGTTCTATTTCTGTGAAGAATGTCATTGGGATTCTGATTGGGATTGCACTGAATCTAGATTGCTTTAGGTAATATGGACATTTTAACCATGTTTATTCTTCCAATCATGAGCATGGAATATCTTTCCATTTTTTCATGTCTTCTTCAATTTCTTTCAATAATGTCTTATAGTTTTTAGTGTATAGGTCTTTCACTTCCTTGGTTAAATTTATTCCTAGATGTTTTATTCTTTTTGTTGGAATTGTAAATGGGATTGTATTCTTGACTTCTCTTTTTGCTAGTTTGTTATTAGCGTGTAGAAATGCAGGGGCTGGCCCTGTGGTGGTAGCAGTTAAGTTCACGCACTCTGCTTCAGTGGCCTGAGGTTTGCTGGTTCCGATCCTGGCAGCAGACCTATGCACTGCTTGTCAAGCCATGCTGTGCCAGGCGTCCCACATATAAAGTAGAGGAAGATGGGCACAGATGTTAATCAGGGCCCATCTTCCTCAGCAAAAAGTGGAGGATTCACAGTGGATGGTAGCTCAGGGCTAATCTTCCTCAAAAGAAAAAAAAAACAAAAAAGAAAAAAAGAAAAGAAATGCAACTGAATTTTGTAAGTTGATTTTGTACCCAGAAACTGTGCTGTAGTTATCGATTAATTCTAATACTTCTCTGGTGGCCTCTTTAGAGTTTTCTATATATAGAATCAAGTAATCTGCAAACAGTGAGAGTTTCACTTCTTCCTTTTCATTTGGATTCCTTTTGGATTCCTTTTGTTTATTTCTCTTGCCTAACTGCTCTGGCCAAAACCTCCAGTACTCTGATGAATAAGAATGGTGAGAGTGGGTACCCTTGTCTTGTTCTATTCTCAGAGGCGTGACCTTCAGTTTTTCACCATTATGTATGATGCTGGCTGTGAGACCACAAAATTTTATTATAAGGGGTATGCATGCAGGGATGAGAGAAGATATTGTGGCCAGCTTTGCAAACCATCTGATGTCCTTACTGCTCAATAAATGGTAGCTGCTATTATTATTATTACTTAGAATTGGCATATCTCTCAGAGTTTGGCAGGGTTGTTATTACCTTTTGATGGCTGGAGGAGTGAATCCAGAGGAAAGTAATCTTGATTTACCCAAGATTAGTGGATACATGTAGCTCTCTGCCTGTTGTATCAGTGGAGGTTAAACTCTATTCAGAGGAACCTTGGCTATCTTAAAAGTCAAGTGCGGTTATTCCAGATGTTTCATTGGACGTGAAGCATTCCCCGCTGGTCCTCTACTAGTTCAAAAGTGGATTGGGTTCCAGTTTGTTCACCATCTCAGTGATGTCACCAGTCCTTGAGTGATCATCATCTTGGATTTTATCCAGAGTACACTCATTAATAATTTTAAAAATTGATAAAAATGCACAATTAAACCTCAAAAAGGATTAATAGTATAATTTAATTTTATTATGGCATTCCTACTTTGATAAAAGAAAAATACATGATACCTTTACAGTAGTAAGAAGGAAAGTATACTATTCACTTGGAATATAGTTGCTGTAATCAAAAGAACATCGATTGCAAGACAGGACGTAAGTGAGAAAGGATAGACAATTGTTAGTCCAATCTCATTATTTTACATCGTTATTCTATTATCATCTTCATCTGTTCAGACTGCTGTACAAAATACCATAAACTGGGTGGCTTAATAACAAAAAACGTCTATTTCTTAAGTTCTGGAGGCTGGGAAGTCCGCGATCAAGACACCAGCAGATTCAGCGTCTGGTGAGGCCCCACTTCCTGGGTCACAGAAGGCGTCTTTTCGCTGTGTCCTCACATGGCCGATGGGGAGGGGATCTCTCTGGGGTCTCTTTTATAAGAGCACTACTGCCATTCATGAGGGCTCCACCCCCAGGACCTAATCACCTCCGAAAGGCCCTACCACCTAATACCGTCACATTGGGCATTAGGTTTCAATATATGAATGCTGAGGGGACACAAACGTTCAGACCACAGCAATTATGTTCTGTTCCCTTTTAGTAGGTCTGCAGCATGGACTCCAATTTAAAAGTTGTCCAAGTGAGGGTGGGCCACCCGTGAGGGTAGTGTGCTTCTGTTTTCTTGATGATCTACACCTGCGCACATCTTCACGGGATTGACTTCTTCCTGTCATTCAGATTTGTTTAAATATCTCCTCCTCAGAAAGAATTTCGCTGGCTGACCAGTCTGAAGTAGCTGCCCAGTCACTTCTACAAAGCACTTGCCGCGGCCCGATAGTTTTCTTATTAACAGCGGTATATATATATATGTGTGTGTGTGTGTGTGTGTGTTCAGGTGTGTTATTTCCTTACTAGAATGGAAGAGCTATGCAAGCAGAAACCTTTTCTTGTTCCCCAATTCTCCTAGAGCTCTTAGAATCCATGCATGTATAAGTTCACAGGATTCGTTAAATGAGTGTATAACAGAAATCCATTTACCTTCAGTTCTTCTCTCTTCTTGAATAGAACTGAAATGTGGGGACAAATCTTTTTGTGTTTTTCTGGAAAAAAAAAGGTTTATAGTGAAAGATGGGATTCTGAGGCTTATTTACTGATTTTATTTCATTATTATTATTTTTAAACTTGATGCTCTGAGTAACAACATGTTCAATGAAGGTAAGTTTAAGCACTCTCCTGTTTTCACAATTTGTTGTGATCCTGGAACATGAAACCCAGAGCTTACTGCTGAGTTCTGGCAAATCTCCCAGAGCCACCCCCTTTTCATTAGGGCTCATGTGGCAATCCTCTAAAAGGCAAAGGTCTTTTGGGAAGCTCTGGATTTTCATGATTTCATGGACAGGTCGAGACAGGACACACACTTCTGCATCCCTGAGGCCACTTAGTTTTGTCTTTACAGCCCCAAGTTTTCCAGCAGCAAATGAAGTTCCTCAGTATCACCGCTGGATTGAATTAAACTAGTTCAAATTTAGAACATGTCCGGGTCTGCTCTTTTAAAGCTTGAAGTGTTATATCTCAGATAACAGGAAACCTTTTGAAGAAATATTCTGGCCATAGAATCAGAGTCAAATAGGAATCCTAGTGATCGCCCTGTGATACAGAAGAGGAGGTAAGAAAGAAGGCCCTCTGAAGTCGTGACTGTGGCAACAGCTTCTAAGAAAAGGGTTCAGAATGGGTGTTTTGATTGACACTGTTAATATTTCAATGTTGTAGATTTCAGCAGAAATATCAAGCTTTGGGGCTATGAATAACAAGGCAATTATTGAGTCAATAAATCAAATTTCAAAGATGTTATCAGGAAAATACTTAAATGAGGCAATGACCCCACTAACCGCCAGCTGCATAAGGGATCAAGACAGCATTAACTACCCTGGGATTCTAAGATCCTCTCCATCAGCCTCACCCTGCCAAGCTGCCTTTAGCTCACAGTCTGGAACTCTCCAGCACAAACATTCTGAAACAGCCAGGCCAAAACTCTTATCACACCCTAAATTGTTGGTGCTCATTTCCTCTTGTTTTCAGTGTTTGCCTAGTTTATTTCTACCCATCTTTTAAGGTCCCGTTCGTGCTTCCTCTCCTTAGCAAGGCTGACATCATCTTACCCTCAGGGTTTCCCCTAGCCCCACCCCCCAGGCTTCTTAGAATCTTTTGGTTTTGTTCTTGAGAATAAAATGAGATGAAAATTTTTAAGAGCTCAGACTAGTGTCCTGAATAAAGGTGGCTGTTTTATGTTTGTAGATAGAAGGTACGCAAAATAAAAATTAGGGGATAGAGCCAGCCCAGTGACGTAGTGCTTAAGTTTGCACGCTCTACTTCAGTGACTTGGGGTTCCTGGGTTCGGATCCCGGGGGTGGACATAACACCCTGCTCATCAAGCCATGCTGTGGCAGCATCCCACATATGAAAGAGAGGAAGATTGGCACAGATGTTAACTCAGGGACAATCTTCCTCAAGCAAAAAGAGGAAGATTGGCAACAGATGTTAGCTAAGGGGCAATCTTCCTCACTGAAAATAAATGAATAAATAAGGGGATAAAAAACGAATAGTAAATGCATATATAGAAATACAGCATAATGATTAAGAGCTTAGCCTCTGGAACTTGATGAACCCAAATTATTTTCCCTACTCTGCCATTTAATACTTATTTAACCTTGGTTAAGTTGTTAGACAGAACCAAGCCTTGGTTTCCAACTTGAAGATGGGGGTAATAAACATTACCACATTTAATAGGGTTAATGTGACAAGTGAAATAACAGATACGAAAATTATTTATAATCTTAAAGCACTATATGAATGTTAAATATTACCTTGCATATTTCAGAATTTTTAGATATGTGCCATCAAAGTGACAGATTGTTTTAAAGCCAGCAAAATGCAAGACAGTGGTTAGGAACTTTGTATCCAATAAGAATGCACATGATTGCCCTGGAGGGCCTTCCATTGTAGATAGGAAGATAAAACAAAAATATGTCAAAAGTCAAATAACGATAGCATGTCAAAAATTATTCAAAGCAACAATAATTTGAGGTGGCACAAGACGATGTACCAAATAAATTGGAAAGATAAACAGTATTGCTGAGGTCCCAAGGATAAGAGATTGCATTCTGGCTGGCGCAATCAAGGAAGATATTTGTAGGGACTGGTTGGGTATTAATTGAGCTGGATCTTGAGGGTGGGTAGGATTTGCTTAGGGAGAAGGCGGGTAGAAGGTATAAGAATATGGGCAGCAGAGTGCAGAAGTAGAAAAGTGTGATAATTGGAAGGCTGATAAGGAGACTAGTCTGACTAGAGTAATTCCAGCTGGTGTTCCCAAACCTAGTTGAACGTTACGATCAAAGAAGAAACTTTAAAAATTATACAGATTCCTGGACTCCATTAAGACCAATTAAAAAGCAACCTCTGATGGGTGGCCTCTGGAATCTGTAGCTTGAGAAACCTTTCCAGGAGATTCGGATCAATAGCCAGATTTGGGAACCACAGGTAAAAAGGATTAATAGATCATAAAGCAAAAAATTTAGTTGAGGTCCAAATTCCAAAGGCCTTGAATGTTAAGAGTAGGTTTTGTACATTATACAACAATGCTTCTCAAACTTTAGTAATGTATGGCTATTTTTTAAAGGGAAAAATATCTGCGGGGACCCTGAGGAAACCACAGAAGTCAGTAGAGAGTCAGAAAGTTTTGGGGGAGTGACAGAGCTCTGAGGTGTGAATCTAAGATACTGATCTATTTATTCATCGTCTCTGGAATGGTCTGGAAGGGAAAAGAACTTGGAGCTGAGTTGATAAACTAAGAGTCCACAGCTGTGGTGTAGGGGTTGTGGAGATCCTAAGGCAAATGTGGGGTTCTAGAGTATTTTCTCAACCAGATACGGGTGAAGAAATGGTAGCAGAAGCCCTTCTTGTAAAGGAAGGATGTTTGGCACCGTTCAAAAGCCCCCTAAAAAGTGTGCTTGTTTAGGAGGTTAAGACTGCTTCTTTTCTTTTGTCTGTCTCCTTTGGCTTTTAACACATGCAATTCTTGGGGCACCTTTTCAGCTGATTTGCTGGGAATCCCAAATTTCTAGTCCTGCTCTTAAAAAGCTATGCCTTTATAACTTTTCTCTGGTCAGCTTCTATGTTTAGAATAGTGGTTTTTAAAGCATAGTCTACAGACCCTTAGGGATCCTGAGACCCATTCAGAGAGTTCTGAAAAGTAAAACTATTTTCATAATAATCCTGAAACTTTATTTGCCTTTTCCAATGTGTGGACATTTGCACTGATGGTGCAAAACAATGGTGGGTAACACTGCTGGCCAGACTGTGGTTCTGCCCGGCACTGGTAGCCGTTGTATTCTTCACTACCACGCTCTGGCAGTAAAAAACAAAATGCCAGTTTCACTTAGGAATATGCTTGATGGAGCAGTAAAATTATTAATTTAATTTTATTTATTTTTTTAAAGATTGGCACCTGGGCTAACGTCTCTGGCCAATCTTCTTCTTTTTTTTTTTCTTCTCCCCAAAGCCCCCCAGTACATAGTTGTATGTTCTAGTTGTGGTCCTTCTGTTTGTGCTATGTGGGATGCCGCCCTAGCATGGCCTGATGAGCAGTGCTAGGTCCGTGCCCAGGATCCGAACCAGTGAAACCCTGGGCTGCTGAAGTGGAGAGTGCAAACTTAACCACTTGGCCATGAGCTGGCTCCTATTCCTTTTCTTAAATCTTGACCTTTGAGGACATGCCTTTTTAAAATTCTGTATGATGAATTTGAAAGTTGCCATGAGGAACTTCTGCTGCATGTAGAAGTATACGGATTGTCTTGAGGAAAAGCATTTGTGCAACTGAGTTGCGGGTGAAACGAGTCCTTTTTTTCATGACATGTCATTTTTTTCACTTGTAAGAAGGACTGACAAAATAGAATCATTCAGATTTGGGTAATTGGCAGATATTTTGTTGAAAATAAGTGAAGTAAGCCTGTCAGTTCAAGGACACCAACTACAAGATTTGTTGCAAATGAAAAGATTCAAGCTTTTAAGTAAAAATTAGAATTTTGGAAAACATGTATCTGCCACCATTGTGACCTTGAAAGCTTCCTGTATTTTTCGGATGGATGGATGGTGATATTAATAAACATGATTTTTTGTTATTGTATAATATGATATATCAACATTTGAAGGAGATATGTAACTCAGTGAACCAATATTTATAATGCTACAATCACGCAGGAATGAGAGCTACTCAAAGTGCTAAATAGATGAACGGATTTTAATGTAACTGAATAAGAAAAATTTATTAATATAGTTTCAGATTCTGTATCACAACTAATCTTTAAGATTCTACCACTTGTTAAGTTTTCATGTGGCATGGAAGGAAATGCCCATAAATATCTGAAAAGGCTATTAAACCATTCCACTTTTTTCCAACTATGTATCTGTATGAGGCTGGATTTTCTTCCTACACTTCAATAAAACAATTTAACACAAAGATTGAGTGTAGAAGCAGGTATGAGAATCCAGCTGTCCTACGTTAGCTGCAAATATATAAAAGTTCCACTCCTGTCACTAAATATTTTCATTTTGAAAAATATAGTTATCTTTCCAAGGAATATTTTCTTTGTGTTAATGTGTAACGGCTCCATTATTTTAAAACATTCTCAGTTTTAATTTCTAGTACAATAAATATTGATAGACATGGCCAACACAATCAAAAGCTCTTTGGGTTCTTTAAAAATGTTTGAGAGTGTAAAGAGGTATGGAGACCAAAAAGTTTGAGAAGTGCTGGTTTAACTGAAGTTGTCCCACATGCTCCTATAGTTTGCTATCTCCATGGAGGCTGATGACAGAAGAAGTATCCTCAAAAAGTTATATATAAAATTACCATCTGATCTAGCAATCCCACATCTAGGTATACCAAAAAGAATTAAAAACTGCCAGTGTTTGAGCACACACATGTTCACAGCAGCAGTATTCAAATTAGCCGAAAGGTGGAGATAACCCAATGCTACCACATGGATGGACTTTGAAAACATTATGCTAAATGAAATAAACCAGACACAAAAGGTCACATATTGTATGATTCTATTTATATGAAATATCCAGAATAACTAAATCCATAGGGACAGAAAGCAGATTAGTGGTTCCCAGGGGCTGGGGGATAGGGGTATACAGAGTAACTGAATAACGGATACAAAATTTCCTTTTGGGGTGACAGAAATGTTTTGAAACTAGTTAGAAGTGTGGTTATACAACATTGTGAATGTAATTCATGGCACTGAATTGTTTACTTTAAAATGGTTAATTTATGTTATGTGACTTTCACCTTAATAAAAAAAAAGTCACAGCTGGATGATTACCAGATACAGGATGGGATCACCAGATCCATGGCACTCAGCATGGATTCAGAATTTCTTTTTCAATTTTACTCAAGCAAGCAAAATGAAAGATATCTGTTTTCTTTCTGTTGGCAGTGTTTCAAGTATCTGGTGCTAGTATAATCATTATTTTGGCTATTATCAGACTTAGCAATGCAATTTTTGCTTTGATATTCTTCCCAGTTGTTGTGTCAGGAAAAAGGCAGAATTAGGCAGTACGCTAAAATCACATCAGTATTTCTTACATAAATGGGTGGTTGGGTGAGTCTGTTTTTAGTCACAAATCTCTTTGAAGTCTAAAAGCAAGCAAGAAATTTGAGATTGTTGACGTGTTCTACAGAAGAGCTGAAACGCAATGAGTGTTGTTGAAAGAGCTCAGGAAGACGTTGTAATCTTCAATTAATCAGCCAAAGGTGGGGCCACTAATTGGGTTCTTTTCCAAGGTATAGGTTCTTCTCTTGGCAAAATGTGGGGAAATGTCCTAAATGTGTTGGATTTTCACAGAGCAGTTGGCTCACAGTTTTAGGGTTTGTCATTGGACCCTCTTCCCTAGGAACCAAAAACAATATGACTCATCAAGAATACCGCATTTTACGTCATTATGTAGGGCTCTTTCTATTTAATTCGTGGTCTAATTTTCCTTGAAGTCTGCCCATTGGGCGCTTAATAAATTGGTCAGTAGCAAGGTGATCATATTTCTGACAAGGCTAGGCAGCATCTAAAGCAAAAACCTGAGAAGATTTTGCATTAGGATTTCTGCCCTTAAGATTAGAATGTGGGGATGGAGGAGGCAATATTCTGGCTTCAATTTCTTCATCTGTAAAGGTACATGAATAATACTATTCACCTAGGGTTTGGTGACAGGATGTAGGTATGTATGTGAAATGTCTTACATAGGATCAGGCATGTAATTGGGAAGTTAAGGGAGGTTTTTTGTTGTTGTTGTTTTTAAATATTTGACACATAACATTGTGTAAATTTAATAAGGGAGTTTGTTTTTATTATTAGGAATAATGCCAGAACTAGGATAGTACTTGTCATAAAACGGGGGACCAAACAGCAGAAGGAGGATGAGCTCAGCTTTCCTTCAGTTGAAAAATAGATATGTAAGTAAAGCAAAATATATAATTATGCTATTAAGGGAATGAATACTGTGTAATATTTAAAGAAGAGGAAAATAAAGAGGCGATATGAAGGAAAGAAGATGAAAGAAGGGTTGAATGAGGAACAGAGTGCATTCCAAAAGCTCATTATGAGTGGCATATGAGGATGTGAAAATGTAAAATTATTCGGTGATATAGAATATCAGGTCAGCTTACATTCTCTATGATAAATTAGGAGAGGTGTAGGGAAAAGTGGAACAGAGATTTCCAAATCTTACTGAGATGCAGAATCACTTTGAGAAACTTATAAAAATATGAATGCCTATGCCCCACCCCAGAGATTCTGATTCTCTAGTTCTTGGGTTGAGTCCAGTGTTCTGTGTTTTTAAAAAGATCCCCAGATGAGTTTTGACACACAGTTACATCTGAGAACTGTAGACATGGGGATTAAACATTTGCTTTTGTCTGGTCGTATCTGTTCAGTCCCTTCTCGCAGTTCCCTTCTCTCTGCAGAGCAAGAACAAGAAACATGGTGGTATAACCCAAGTGGAAACTGAAACAATCATGACCTCGTAAAAAAAGTCTATGAAAAAATATTAAAACTATGTTTGTCGTGTTTTTCTTTTCTGGTGAGTTAGGTAGGAGCCAACTTCTATTCTCCTCCAAAGCTGGAGACAAGCTACCGCAGTGACATCAAGTGGTTGTTATGGGGTATTTTCCTTTTTATTTGGGACTTCGGCTTTGCTAGTTAAATGAATTAACTTAAATAGGGTATTGTTTCCTTTCCCTCCTCCTATCCTTTAGAGAATGTATTCTGTCGTTTGTGCACACTTCACTCACCAGAAATGCTAAAAGAATGGAAAAGCAACAAACAAAATTCAACCCTGACATGTGATCCTTAGAGTGCTATCCAATATAAACACCTTTGTTTAGTTGTTTCTAGAACCAGGTGGTTTTTGTGAAGTGAAAGGAAGCCTAAACTAAACTCGACATGCAAAAACATAAAGCTGATGAAACCGTCAGAGAATTTAAAACAATGTGACTCAGAAATGAGAGAGCACTATTGACTAAAGTGAGAATTCTGCAGGCTGATGCCAAGAAAACTCAATGAGACTCTGATGAAGGTCAAAGCTCCTTTCATAACCATCCACGGTGAGGTAAAACTTAGGTATCCAAAGAATCACAACACTCAAAATGTCTTGACTTAAAAACCAACAACAAATGAAAAGTATATTTGGAAAGCTTTTTTACTCCAAAGACCAAAATGTTTATTGATATATCCCACATTATGCAACTCAATAAGTGGAAACCAGATTTTATAGGAGAGAAATTCAGAGGTAGTGCCCAGGATTTTTACCTTATAAAAGCATTTGTGAAAGATTTCCTTTAAACAGTGACCCCACCAGTGTATTTATACTTTGATTACGTTTATAAAAATTTGATATACACAGTTTAAAGAAATGCATTTGCTAAGCAGAGTGAGACACACCCAAATGACAAACAAAGGCAAGAAGAGGAAGTTAGGCAATTAACTGGCCTGTAGACAGAAGAAGTGTATTTAGTTACTCTGGTCTGTGGCGCCTTAAAACACTGGCAGAGGAAAAGCGCTCAATTATAAAGAAAAAAACACAGAAGTGGGATTACTCTTGGTCTCAGGAACCATCATTTTGTTTGTGGAACTGACAGATTTGGTTAAAGACCATCTGCATGACACTAGATTAGCCGCTGATCCCAGGCTAGCTATGCTAGTGTGAGAACTGCAGGACAAAATCACCAATTCACAGCAAGAGTGTTTTACTTTTCCTCCCGTGTTTCTCAAATGTCGTTTTTCTTTCATTATGTCTATCCTACGCTTCTAAAATCTGAAAAGAAAAGGAAATATGTAGCATTTTAAAATGCTAGATTAAGCCACTTTCTAAGTGGGGGAAAGAACGGACCCTTAGTTTATTCATTTTAAACGAGTTCATTCTTTTTACTCAGGCTTATTCATTTTAAGTCACAAGTAGAAGGCTGATAACATTTAGACAATTGGCAGAAGGAAAATTTATATAAAAATTAAACACAGCAGTCAGCTGATATGGTGGGTCACGGACTTGTTGCCATAGACAATTTAATGATCAGAAATAATAAACAGGGAGAGAACTTTTCTGACTTATCATCTATTTTTGAGCTAAATGTTCTAAAATTTGTGAATGACTAAGTGGTGAGGCATCCGTCTGCATTTCACATTCATGTGTGAATAATAGGGAGGGATTAGGGAGTATTTTTCTTAAACTTCTGAGTAATAAACATCTCCAAGATGAGGAAGCATACTTTTCTTTGCCTCAGTGCCCCTGGATTGAAGTACTGGGAAGTTTATAATTCCCTATGAAATAATCTAAAGGCCCCAAATAAGAGGATTAAGTTTTCAATCTGACTTTACTCAGATGTTAAAATGGATTGAATGAAACCATGTCTACTCAGACCACAGACATAGCATAAGCATTTATACTGCAGCCAATAATAATCTTTTTTTCCAAGTCATTCTACACTTTTCTTCCCACCAATGAGTATGTATTAAGCACCCACTAAGCATGAAATAAAGCTGGAAGAGTCGACTGGGGCCAGAACATGGATGACTTACATTTTATTCAGCAATAAATGGATGTTGTTAAGGAAACAAAAGAGATGATCAGGTCTGTGTTGTGGGAATATATAACTTTGGCTTGTGTGAACGAATACTGTATTTTTTTTTAATTTAAAAAGAATGAATGCTCAAAAAAAAGTTAGTTGAATACATGCTCGCCATTTGTTGAGGACAGGAAATAGTCAAAGATGACCGTAAAGTCTCAAGTCCTAATAGTTGGGTTAAGACTGAATTCATTCTGTTCCTACCAACACTGGTGTTGCAACCAGTGCTATTGCCAGCTATGAGATCCTTTGTGTGAATTAAAAAAAATTGTCATAATATAGTGAAATTTTTTTGACAAGATCATTTACTATCATCAGTGGAAAAGTTTTATAATAAATGCATAGGTATGATGTCTTTGACTGGAATAGCGCCCTTTGGATGTAGTGGGTTGGGCAACGCCCATCTTACACAACTGTATGCAAGGGTCTTAAGTGTTACTTGCTCTTAAAGAAATCACAATCTTTCATTTTCATCACAGGAAAGAAGAAAATGTGGTCAAGAATGCTAAATGATGCAGAGGCAAAGGAAAAGGAGAAAAGACTAGAGAATACTAGATGTGACAATTAAAAGGGTCATGGGTGATTTTTTGAGACAGAAATTTCATAAAATTATAAACTTCTAGGGCTGAAAAATTCTACGGAGATCTTTTAACTCCCTTTTTCCTTCCAGTTTTAAATGTGGAAAAACTGAGACCCAAGAATTTGAGGGATATGCCCAACCTCTTGGAACACACTCTTCATTTTTTTGGTCTTGAGTTTGTACCTTATATTCTTCTATCTTTATGGTTGTTTCCCATAAAGAATCTTCTGACCCAATATGCTTTCCTGATCACTTCAATTTAGAGGATCTAAAAGTCAAATGGGCTGATTTTGGGAATCAAAACTGGCACTGGGAATGAAGGAGAAGAACATTACCGACAGCGGGGACATACCAAGGCTCATCTACCTTTTTCAAAAGGAAATCCCAGAATTTCTTCCAGTATCTCCTTTCATCCAGAGGAAGGCTCTTCTGTGCATCCTACCACTGGAATAAGGCTCCATGTCTTGAGGTAGATGAGCAGGAGGAGGATAGACAGATTGTAGACTAGGTAACTTCCAAGACCATTTCCTTTTCTATTCTCGTCTGCCAGAATGATGAAGGTAAAAGCTGAACTGCTCAGAGTTGAGCAGTCACTAGGAGGTGAAGAGTGGAGGCAGGGTGGGGTGACTATTGATAAAATTAGTTTGGTAGAGAATGATGAGAATTTGCTAGGAGAGGAAAATAAGGACAGTAAAGAAAAAAATAAGAAGGAATAAAACACAGTCTTCACTGGACATTCCTGATTCTGGTTCAGGCCTCTCCCTCTTCTCGCTCATTTCCTTATTTGTTGTTTCCTTCCTTCAGACTCCCTTTAGAAATTCACTTCCCTTAGGAAGTCTCCCCTAAAAATAATCATCGAATCATACACTACTGTATACCCAATCTATGACATTTTAGAATTATAAGTATTAATTTTTATGTATTTTCGTATGTGTTATGTGTTTTTGTTGAGTTTTAAAAAAAATTCAATCTTTCAGAGATCAGTATGACTCATGTTTCCTGTATCAAACCCTAATACCTCTTACTATACACACATACACACGCACAGGCACTAAAATATAGTTCTTGTTTTTGCCATCCTCTTCAAGTCATCTTTCAGCCTTTCATCCATTCGAAATGTTACTGAGCACTCTGTGTGATGAAGTGATGGATCAAAGGGAGGCAGATATGATGCTGGCTGCCATGCTGCTGGTTCCTGCTCCTGGAGGCTTGGGGGGGCCTTGTGGCCAATGCAGTTGTTCATCTGTCCAACAATTGTTTCTGCTCTTCCTTCTTGCTAATTGAACCCTGCTTTTGTTGAGGTATTCGACAGGCAGCAGTGGGCTCAGGGAAGTTAGGCCTGACCTTTGGTGCAAGGGGTGAACCTAACTGATGAAGCCAGTCACATTCATCTCATTCTGCTTTGCCGGTGGGAAGAGGGTGGGCTTAGTTCCAGTTATGGCAATGGAACATGAAGGAAGTCTCCTGAGAATATATAAGAAACATTTTCTTCCTGATAACAGAGAGAACAGTTGGCGGGGAGATACTTTCTGACCCCTCTGCTTTTTCCTAAGGATGCGAGTGGGATGAAGTATTGATGGGAGCTATAGTAGCCACTTATCTCTGGACTTTTTGTTAACTTAACCCTAAGTTATATCTTTGTGGTTTAAGCCTCCATTAATCAGGTGTTCTTTTGTTGTTGTTGATACTTGTGTCTGAAAGCATCCTGGTAGAAGCTCTGAGAGAAGCCCTGTCCATGACGGCAGGGGAGGTGGGTGGGAGAAAGGCGAGTTCCAAAGCTGAGTTAATTCAAGGAGGTTGCTTGCTAAGGAAAGGGTGAAATACTGCAGCTGGAGGAAGATAATTATTGGGGCTGAGAATAAAGAGACATGGAGAATGCCCCTAAAATTTAGCCAATGTCTGGAGTGGAAGGTTACAATAAATACTTGTTAAATGTTGACTAAAGGACCACACTGATTGTGAATTTAGCAAATGTGATAAGGGTAGTGTACAGAAAGTCCAGAGGCCAGGAGGATAAAGAGCAGCATGAAATTCATTTTAAGGAAACTTCTTTTTACAGGGTCTCTAATCCCATCATGTGGGACCCACCCTCATGACCTCATCCAAACCTAGTTAACTCCAAAAGGCCCCACCTCCAGACACCATCTACCCAACATATGAAATCTGGGGAACACAAACATTCAGTCCACAATACTCTTTAAGTTTTGATTTTCTCATCTGTAAAAAGAGGGAGCTAATAATAGCTATCTCACAAAGTTGTTCTAAGGATTAATGAGTTAATATGTGTAAAGCATTCAGCCAAGTAGTAAGCAATCTATAAATGATAGCTTTTATTAATATTATTTTATTATTATTATTATTGTATTATTATTATTTTAACCATTGGTGTTGCCTTTTTGGTACCCGGACTCTTCTCAGCTCTCCAGTGCTTCTTGGCCAGGGCTAAGAAGGTGGTAGCCATTGGCAGGTCAGTGAGCTGGGAGTCTGGCAGCTGGTTCAAGTACTAACACTATTGTTCTGAATGCTTACTTATTGTGGACATCTTATTCAACATTATCTTCTTGGTCATATCCCTATACACATTTGGACACTATTGTGTAGTCTGGGCCAGTAACAATGTGTTCCTACCATAGGTTGGTGACTATAGGACAAATATATATTGAATGAAGTATGTGCTACATAAAAGGCTCAATATATATGTACATTATGTGTGAATAACTGAGAACTGCACTAAAGTACAATAAAGTGAGTAGATTTCGATTCACTTTTATTTAAACAAATCAAAACCACTAACAACAAAATTATTGAATATTTATTTTATGTTAGACACGCTGAAAGGCACCAGGAATATAAAGATGTAACAGTCTGATAAAAGGGAAACATGTAAACAAGTAATTGTGATGAAGGAGAGCAGGTATAGTGATAGGAAAAACATTACAAGGGGAGAGTGATAACACCTCACAGGAGAGGGGATCAGATTGACCATCTGGACAGGCCAGTGAGGACTTCATAGGCATGGTGACCTCTGATCTCAGAATGAGACAGTTGGGCCTCACATGAAAGGAATTCCAGAGAGTTTTGTATGTCTATGGGGCTAATAGTGAGATTCCAGCTAAGAGAGTGGAAATAAGATAAGTAGATTGCTCTTTGAAATTTCAGTGGTTTGATCAACACACAATGGAGTAGAGCGTAGATTCGATTAAATACACCTGTTTCTGAGACTCTGAATTTTGAAAAATCTCCCCAAGTGATATGGATACTCCCTGGCTAAAATAATCTGATGTACCCACTTCATAGGATGATCTTGCTCAGTATTTTCGAAGCCAGTGTCTCACAGAAGACTGGTCCTTAGGATGCAAATAGCAGCATAAGGAATTTATGTGTTTAAATAATTTCGGAAAATCTTACGTTAAGCAAATTTAATCCACTTTCTTTACATAAGATCCCTTAAAGCCAGTTATGAATCTATAAGAGAGGATATAGTGTGTAGCAATTTTGTATAGATTTTTAAAATTTTGTCATTTGTTTGTAAGAATTTCATCGTACGTCCATGTGTCTTTGTGCCAGTCTGTATGTCCACCTGTGTTTGTGTGTGTACGTCTGCCTGTGTCTTTGTCTCTCTGTTTATTTGAGTGGTGTGTGTGTGTGTGTGCGCATGCATGTATATGGCTGTGTCTGAATGTTGTAGGGGAGGAAAAATCTTTTATCTTCCTAGGTTCAAGGACTAGGGCCCTAGAATCAAAGGGATAAAAGACAGATTAACAATGGAAACAGCAGTTTTAATTACTTGTGTTTGCACAAGAGTTCACAAAAAAAAAAATATCGCTCCAGGAGGCAGCTAGATAATTGAGGCTTATATACCATCTTAGGCTAAACAAAGGAAAAGGGGTTTTGGGTTTCTGGCTTGGGGAGGCAAGTTATGGGAAGGTGAAAGGAGGAAATCTCTGGTAAATAAGGGATGTCTTGTTACACAGATGAGTCTCTCAGATGGTAAGAGCTGTCTCCAGGAGAAGCTCTCTTCCTGGTATGGAGACATCTTTACAAGTGTAAATATCCTTTGTTAATGTAAATTTCCTATATAAAAGAGGAAATTTATGTTCTATTTTTAGTCAGTTAGGAAGAGGTAAAGATCTTTTCCTGCTGGTTTTCAATGGCCTTTAGCACAAAATATAGTTGGCCTTCCGTATCTGCAGTTTCACGTTTGTGGATACAACCAACCAGGATTGAAAGGCCTGTGATGATTACATCTGTACTGAACATGTACAGACTTTTGTTCTTGTCATTGTTCCCTAAACAATACGGCATAATAACTATTTACACAGCATTTACATTGTATTAGGTATTATAAGTAATCTAGAGATGATTTAAAGTATACAGGAGGAGGACGTGTGCAGGTTATCTTATATACTGCACCATTTTATGTAAGGGACTTGAACATCCGTTTTGGTATCCAAGGAGGATCCAAGGAGGTATCCCAGGAGGACCCTGGAACCAATCCCCTGCAGATACCGAGGGATGACAGTAATCCATATGTCAGAGAGGCATATTTTGGAGTGGCATATTCTAGTATCCTACAATGTGTTTCTGTTTGTCCCAGGATGATGTCTAAATGTATAAATGGAGGGTGCCGGATTGGGAGTAAAGGTAAAGAAAAAGGAAAGCAAGCATCACCATGAATAATGGAAGTTTCATATGAATATTCTAAAAAGCAAGATCATACTGAGTAAAATTGGGTTGGATATTCAGTATATTTTGGTTTAAAATGAATGATGAATTGGTGATAATTCAGTCAGTTCATTGAGCACTGTCTGGAATAATGTTTTTATTTCTAGAACTAAAATCTGTCTCCTTAAGTATGATAGATAATCGGGTCAAAATTATTAAACTCACTTCTCTGAATAAATATTGGACATATATTTATTGAGTGTCTGCTGTATGTTAGACATAGTTCTAGATGTTGGATACATTGTAATAGGATAAATTTCTTGCTGTCATGAAGATCATCTTTCAAGGGGATGAAAGAGACAGTAATCCAATAACTATATAAATAAATGAAATTAGGTGTTAAGTAGTGATAAGAGCAATGAAGAAAAATAGCAGAATAAGGGATAGTGAGTTCCAGAATTGTTATTTTATTTATTTTAAGCATTATGTGGTGCCTTGGTATAATTTACTTAATATTTCTTGTTCTTGGGATTGGTTGAGCTTTTTGGATGAATAGGCTTGTAGATTTCACTAGATTTGAAAAAAATCTTAGTCTTTAAATAATTTTTCTGCCCACCTTCCTCCTTTAGAAACTTCAATTACATGTATAATAAGCTGACTGAAGTTGTCCTGTAGCTTATTAATGTGCTATTCCAGGTTTTTAAAAAAATTTTTTTTTCTCTCAGCGATTCATTTGGATAGTTTCTATTGTTTTGCCTTCAAGTTTACTAATGTTTTCTCTGGCAGTGTCTAATCTGCTGTTGATTCTAACTTGTATTTCATTTCTTAAAGTTTGATTTTTTTTTTAGATCTTTTGTTTCCTATTTAATGTGCTCAATCTTTTCTCTACTTTCTTGAACATAGGGAACATATAATATATAGAATATATGTTTTAATGTCCTTGTCTACTAACTCTCTCACTTGTATCTTTCTGAGTCATCCTATTGATTGATCTCCTTATTACTGGTGCTATTTTTCTGCTTCTTTGCATGACTGGTAATTTTTATTGGATGCCACACATTGTGAATTTTACCTGTTGAGTGCTGGATATTTTGTATTTTCTATTAATATTCCTGAGCTTTATTCTGGGATGCAGTTAAATTACTTGAAACAGTTTGATTATTTTGAGATTTGCTTTTAGCCTTTGCTGGGCAGGACCAGAGCAGCCCTTAGTCTAGGGCTAATTTGGCCCCATACTGAGACCTTTTGAGCACTTGCCTGGGTGGGAATGTGAGCATTTCCCAGCCCCATGTGAGCTCCGAGGATTATTTCCTTTGCTGTTTTCTGTTTTTTACCCCTTGACCTCACCTAGTTTCCTCATTCACATGTGCTGATCAGTACTCAGCTGAAGACTGGAGGGGGTCGCTCTGCAGATCCTGGAGTTCTCTCTCTTTTCGGGTCCTTTGCCCTGTGAACTCTGGCTGCTTTGTTGTCCCTGGATTCCCAGCTCTGTCTCTTGGGCTCCAGATGACCCCCAGGCTTCTCTTGGGTTCCTTTTCCCTGCGTTATGGCCTGGAATCTCTTCAGGCAGGAAGCTGGGGCAATTATAGGATTCACTTCATTTGCTTTTGCTCTCTCATGGATCACTGTCTTGCATTGTCTGATATGCAATGTCTGAAAACTGCTGTTTTACACATTCTGTCCCATTTTTCAGTTGTTTCAGACAAGAGAGTAAATCCAGTCTCTGGTCATGAGAACTCTCAGCACATGTATAGAGAGGTCCACATGGTGAGGAACTGAGGCTTCCTGACAACAACCACCATGAAATTGTCAGCAATGTAATTGAGCCATCTTGCAAGCAGATCTTCCAGTCCCAGTCAAGCTTTCAGATGGCTGCAGCTTCATCTGATATCTGAACTGCAATCTTATGAGAGCCTCCGAGCCAGGACCATCTAGCTAAGTAGTTTCCAGTTTTCTGATCTGTAGAAACTGAGTGAGATAATAGATGTTGATTGTTATTTTAAGCTGCTGATTTTTTATGGACTAATTTTTTCTGCAGCATTAGATAACAATTAGATATTTTGGTACCTAGAAGTAGAGTGCTGTCATAACAAAACTTAAAAATGTGGGAGGGGCTTTGGAGACCTAGCAGTGGGCAGAAGCTGGAAGAATTTTGAGAAGAGTGTAAGGGAAAGCCTAAGATGTCTTGAAGACACTATTAGTAGAAGCCTGACGGCCTTTCAGAAGGCTGCCCATGAACACTTAAAGGACGTTGAGGAAAGTGTTTTTGGAAACTGGATGAAAGGAAATCCTTATGGAGTGGTAAAGTCGAGAAACACTGGCACTTGAGGTGATGTAGAAAGTAGGAAATATACCTGATGAACTGGGCAATCTGGTTAAGGAGATTTCCAGGCAAAATGTTGAAGGTGCATCCTTACTGTAAATTGAGAGAGAGAGGAGAGAGAAGATGGGGAGAGAGGTATGACCTGCTGTGATCCATGGATCTTGGGTGGGGCCGCTACGCTAAAAGGCATAGACCTGTTCCTCTTGGGTTAGAGAGAGAGAGAAGTAGAAGGATTTCACGCTCAACAGGAGCTTCTTTGTCTAGGAATGGAAGAGAGAGGTGGTGGTAAGTCTGTCATCACTTGGTAAATAGAGCTGGAGATTCAGCTCTTCCTATAGAAGCTTCAGGAATATCAAGGCAAAGACCTGTAAACACAAGATGTGAGTGTGTGCATGTTTGTTGAATAAAGGCTATTCTTCAATGATCTAATTAATTAAGTTTGTGGTTTTCCAGATTTTACTACAAGTTTTGGGGTTTATATAATTTTGAAAAGAGAAACAGGAGTCTATCCCCCGCCCACCTCCCTCCATTCACATTGACAAAACAGATTTTCCTGGACGTAGCAGGGCTTTACTTATGAATAAATGAATTCTTGAAATATTTATGATGTTGCATTCCACTGTGTTCTTTGTGTTTGGAAAATATCTATAGCTGCAGAGTGGAGTGTGTTTTGGAGAACTTTCTATATGCACTGGCTTTTTACAGTGGCAAAGTTCAGGTCATGGTCTTTAGCTCAAATATATTACTTTCTGATTATTTATGCAGGATAGAGACATTCCAAAATATTCTCTTCCCCACCTGCTAATGTAGCTGAGTTACTGACATTATAATAATGACAATTTATAATTGGGGGCTGCAATTTAATGCAATTTTGGGACCACTGATTATCATAGGAGATGTTAGAGTACAAAACACCAACGTAAAGATCGTACTTTCTTTCTCTGTGCAGCCTACTGCTTCTGAAATTAAAAAGAAATTTCCTCGGGACATTTTCTCCCACTATATTCCATACTCTAGGCCCAAGTTATGTTTGTCACACGCACACAGGAAATTGAAAGACAACAATCATAGTCTAGATTGCTGTATCTCCCTTATCAAAGGAGAGTTTCTATTTCTAAGCTAGAATTTCCTTGAACTCACATGAAAAGGCTGACATAACTAGATGATTGACCTTATTGTGACAATAAGTGAGTGACGTTCTTGACAACTGAAACCTGCCTGTGAGCTCTGTCTCTGAAATTGCCTTTTGTAGGTTAGGTGTTGAAAATTGTTCACACCAAGGTTGATCAATGAAAATGATTCCTGAATAAAAGAATTCAAGTAAGCAGGAGATTAATATGCACCTTGATTTTTATTCAGGCCATGGGTGTCTTGAAAATCAATGTGGAAATTATGCAAGAAGAAATTACTCCCCAGTAGGTACTTTGTGAAAAGGTTGTACCATATCAAATGGCATAGGTAACAGATACTGCATAAATTTAAGATGCAATTGAGGCTTGGGTCTCACTGGGAAATGGAAATGCCTGGATGGCAGAATGATAAGTGACTACATTAAGCATTTTAAATGCTTCATTTTTACCAAGTGCAGAAAGCTAGATAATCATGTTTCCTCAACTGCTATTGGCTGCCACTGATGCCGTTAATTTCTGATAATGATTCACATGGAAGATAAGTGTGTTTTCCAGTAAGCATCCATTCTGATAAATAAAAGCATAGATGAGCAGCAAATCCAAATGGAAGAAGTAATAAATAGATTAAGTAACAGAACTAGCTCTATTCCTGCCAGTAACTGGAATCTCTAGTCAAAGTTGTAGTTCCCTTGTATGTACTATTTAATTCAGAATTTTGTTAAAATGCTGTAGTCTCGAGGCTGGCCCCATGGCCTAGTGGTTAAGTTTGCATGCTCCGCTGTAGGAGGCCCAGTGTTTCATCGGTTCGAATCCTGGGCGCGGACATGGCACTGCTCATCAAACCATGCTGAGGCAGCGTCCCACATGCCACAACTAGAAGGACCCACAACGAAGAATATACAGCTATGTACTGGGGGCTTTGGGGAGAAAAAGGAGAAAAGTAAAATCTTTTAAAAAAATGCTATAGTCTCATAGTTCTTACTGTTAAAATTAATGTTTGAATATGTGTGTTATGAAATCATGAATATACTCTTAAAATAGATCTGTTATGGGCTGAATTGTGTCCCCCCAGTTTCGTATGTTGATGTCCTCACCCCTAGTACCTCAGAATGTGACTGTATTTGAAAATAGGGTCTTTAAAGGGATAAAATGAGGTCATTTGGATGGGCCTTAATCTAATATGACTGGTCTCCTTATAAAAAGAGGAGACTAGCACATGGACGTGCACAGAGGAAAGACCAGACGAAGATAAAGGGAGAAGATGGCAAGCCAAAGAGACAGGCGTTAGAAGAGTCAACGCTGCCAGTACCTTGATCTTAAACTCCTAGCCTCCAGAACTGTGTGGAAATAAATTTCTGTTATTTAAGCCAAACAATTTGTGGTACTGGATATGGTAACCTACCAAACCAATATAATTTATGTGTTAGTGGCTCAAATGGCTGCTTTGAGAAGGAATGCGAGAGTCTGGGAAAATTAGTATTTATTATCTCTGGAGAGGTATACCTTCTCTTTTTGGTGGTGGCTTGGGCATGCGGGATAGGGGAATTAAGAGGAGAGTTCTCAAATTTTAGTCAACAATGTCATGATCTGTTAGTCTCCTTATTCAGAAGATGCTTGGTCTTAAATAAGAAAGGTCAACATGTTCTGAAATCAAAGGATGTCCACGATACATATCATTATAAGTATAAAGAAGAAAAATTACAGAACAATAGTATAAGATGATTCCATTTATCTGTAAATCCAGATTCCTGCTAGTGCCTGTGTCTAGACACTGCAAAAATGTTCCCTGTTAAGCATGGAGGGGTAGTGTTAAAGAAGATCTTATCTGTTGAATAAAGTCAAACATGTATGTCTGAAATTAAATTGTTTTGAAAAGAAAATGCTTGGACTTATTTTTTAACTTGTCTTTGGAAATTTAAAGCACTAATTTTTAAAATGGTTTATTAAAAAGAAAAATTCATGGTAAGACCTGGCAGACATTTTTACTGTGGTAGAGATGTTGTAAAAGTTTGTTTCATGTCTTATTTCTGGTTGATGTTGTCCTTTTTTATGTTTTTTGGTTTTTTTTTGAGAAAGATTAGCCCTGAGCTAACATCTGCCACCAATCCTCCTTTTTTGCTGAGGAAGACTGGCCCTGAGCTAACATCCATGCCCGTCTTCCTCTGCTTTCTATGTGGGACGCCTACCACAGCATGGCTTGCCAAGTGGTGCCATGTCTGCACCCAGGATCCGAACCAGCGAACCCTGGGCCGCTGAAGTGGAACGTGCGAACTTAACTGCTACGCCACTGGGCTGGCCCCGATGTTGTCCTTTTTAATATGTATTTCAGCAATGGAAAAAAAAATCTGGTGTTAAACCAACCTTACATTGGTATCTTCTTTAACTGAGTCCTTATTATGGGTTAAGCACCATTATAGGTGCTATAACACGCTAGAGAAAGAGACAGACAAGGCCCCTGATTTACAGCTTATATTCTAGTGGTGGTATTGATAGTGAGATATATAATAATCAATCCATACATAAACATGATCTGGCCTGATATTGATGCCATATTTGTGTAGGAATCACAAAAAAGGAATGGCATTTTGTAGACATAGGGACTAGCAGGATACTGGACTTAAATTGTTTCCAATCTGACAGTAGGCAAGTTATTTCCCTCTAAATCAAAGTCTTTCTGGGAACCATTCATTTCCCATTCATTTTAGTCTTAAGAGGGACTCTCATTGGAGCCTTCGATTCTTTAATCATCCTGTCACTGGAGATCAGTTAGGGCTTATATTAAATGATAGTCTATAGACTACAGCATACTTACTTTTTTTCAGTTATTTTATTGAGGTCATAATGGTTTATAACATTGTGTAATTTCAGGTGTACGTTATTATTCGTCGGTTTCTGTATAGACTACCTTGTGCTCACCACCAATAGTCTAGTTTTTATCCATCACCATATAAATGTGCTCCTTTACCCCTTTCGCCCACCCCCAACCCCCTTTCCCTCTAGTAACCACTAAATGGTTCAGGATACTCAATTTTTCAATTGCTAGATCTTATTTTGTCTTTAATAATCACATTCTGGAGATTTTCTTAAAAGAAAGTCTATGTCCAATGGAAAGTGATGGACAGCTAAGTCTTGAATAGTTAAAATTATGGTGTGTACATATATATTTTTTTGGTAGGGGGGAAGATTAGCCCTGAGCTAACTACTGCCAGTCCTCCTGTTTTTGCTGAGGAAGCCTGGCCCTGAGCTAACATCCATGCCCATCTTCCTCTGCTTTCTATGTGGGACGCCTACCACAGTATGGCTTGCCAAGTGGTGCCATGTCCGCACCTGGGATCCAAACCTTTGAACCCTGGGCCGCCGAGAAGCGGAACGTGTGAACTTAACTGCTGCTCCACTGGGCCGGCCCTGGTGTGTATATTTTTTAGAACAAAAATCATAGAATTAGTTGCAGTTGTCCCAGTACATTTTTATGACGTAAACATTCTTGAATGCCTCATAAGATAAGAACAAAAAAAAAACAAGGTGTGGGGGACTGGCCCAGTGGCATAGTGGTTAAGTTCACGTCCTCTGCTTTGGTGGCTCAGGGTTTGGATCCTGGCCATGGACCTACACACTGCTCATCAAGCCATGCAGCGGCAGTGTCCTATACCCAAAATGGAGGAAGATTGCCACAGATGTTAGTTCAGCAACAATCTTCCTCAAGCAAAAAGAGGAAGATTGGCAACAGATGTTAGCTCAGAGCCAATCTTCATCACCACAAAAAAAAAAGGGACAAGAAGTGGAATTTATTGAGTAATTTACCATGTGCCAGGTATTGTTTCTAAGCACTTGTGTGTAGCAGTGTGTCGAAGCTTCACAACTGCCATAGGAAGTCGGCACCCTTATCAGCCCAATTTTACAGACTAGCAAAGTGAGGCCCAAAGAGGTTAAGTAACTTTCTCATACAGAAAATTTACGTAATGGTATTTGTCACATTATCTTCTCAAGCTGTCCCCGTTTGCCCAGGACACTTCTCATTTTAGCACTGAAAGACTCACACCTTGGGAAAATCCTCAGCCTCAGCCAAATCAAGACAGTTGGTCACTCAAATGTTTCCAGTAATTATTTAAATTCTGTGTTGATTAAACTGTTGTCACAGGATGCTTCATTAAACTTGCCCTTACAAACTGCTGCTTGTTCATCTTTCAGGGAAGAAGTCCTTGGTCCAAGCTTTACTTCCCTCTTTGAGGCATTGTTTAAAATACTCAGAATGTGTTTTCTTTATGCTGATAGTTATTTCACTATTATGCCTAACCTCACTCTTCATTTATTTTTCAATTTATTACAGTGACCCTTTGTTTATAACTAATGCTAACTTTGGCATAAAATACCTAACCAGGAATATCCCAAGGACACTAGTCTGGGGCCTGGGGCTGTGGAGATGAGCCCGACAAGGTGAGTCAGCGTTGAACAGTGTGATGCAGGAAATGTCCCAAGGGCCAGAGTGGATAGTGAGGACTTGATGTACCAGTTGTTTTTTTCACACCAGTCCACTGACTACCGTGGGTTCATTTCTGCTGCCTGAAGTAGACTTGACTAGGAATGTTTTCGAGGTTCTCGACTTGGAGTAACTCCAGACAGAGTCTCAAACATGGTGGGACTATCTTATTGAAGCTACGAGTTTAACCCTGAAATGTGGAATACACTAAGATTATTAGACAGCGTGTCAGTAATGGAGTGCTAGGTTTGGTGCTGGGCTCCTAAGTTCTATTTACTGCTCCTTCCTCATGATTTAACTCATGATCAAATCTCAACATCTTTGTTCCTCTATTTATTCGCTTGTTAAATGAGGAAAACTATTTTCCTATTTCAGTGTCATGGGACTGGTGCACAGAGGTAAAACTGTAATCGTTGGGTTGGCATAATTTCTATTTTTTGTGTTAATTATAGAATCATCTTCAATCTTATTCGTCTATTTATTAATCCACTTGTTTACTCATCTGACCTACAAGTAATTAATGAACGCCTAAACCTGCTCTCAGTTCAGATTTAAAGAAGTTAATTTCTAGCCAGGCAAAAAGGCTAAGAAGATTTCATGTTATCTTTCTGAGCTCTATTCTCATTATATTGGAAGTCTCAAACCAAAGGAATGGGTATGTGAGAATGCAATTTGGGGTATCCACTGATTGGGTGGAGAAGTTTGCATTAGTTCTCCAGAAATTTACACAGATGGGATTGTCTAGTGAGGGTGGGAATTGAAGCAGTCTTATTTGCTGTACAATGCTGTTATCTAACGTCTTTCATTATTTAACGATTATTTATTGAATGATTTCCGTAGACAAGGAACTATGTTGGTCCTGAAAGGAACATAAAGTTGAGTGATATTCTGTCCTTCCATCAAGTAGTTTATCTTGTAAGAAGGAAGATGATACATTCACATAGGTGAGCATCTTTAAGACACTATGTAACAACCTCTGTAACAAGGTGTCTCATGGGAAGAAATTATGACCATTAAATTGTTGGGAATATTGTGGAAAGACTCGAAGGCCAGCCTGGTATCTAGGAAGTTCTCAAATATTTGTTAACTGGTAAGTAGATTAGTCCAGGATTTCTCAAACTTTCTTGGTTTATGGTGCTCTGTGTACCTCAGAAAATTTTATGGCACCCCAAGCAAAAAAAGAAAAAAAATTAATTGTTCTACTGATTTTCAAACAGTATTTGTTTTTTAAAAATCATAGTGACCATAGAAAACTCAGCTTCACAAAGATAGGATGTCCACGAAAGGAATGTCGTGTGAACTAATGGTGAGACTGAACTACTCTGGGCGGAAAGTTACTGCAGTATCCAACAGATGTCAAGATATATTTCACTTAAAAATTTAAAATATCATGCAGTAGCCCTGTAAGTTTTCTGCAGTGGCTTGGCACACAATTTGAGATTAAAAAAAATTATATTGAGTCCCTATATTCTCACCATTCTTCTAGAGAACATATTTCTATGGTCCTACCAAATTTAGTAATTTTAGCCTGATTTTACTTTTTTTGGCTGCTCTGATTGCTGAGCTTCAAGCCATTGAACAGATCCCAAATGTGAAACTGATTTGCATAGTAAGAGTACCAAAGTAAGTGCACAAGTGACCCATTTATCATAATTAGATATTTATATCATTCCAATATAATTAGATCAACATTTTAAATTTGATCTATGAAAGAATGTATTATGTGGAACATATTCCTATGAGATGCTCCAAAAAGAAAAAGAGATCAATATTCAAATAAAGATTTTGAAATCTGCATATTACTATATGTATATTTACCCTCCATAAAAGTATTGGTGTAATTGTAAGTCTTGCTATTGATTTGTCGATGAGAATAACTAAGAACCATTCTATAGACAAGAGAAAAGGTGAGTTTGCTTGAGCCAGAGTGAGGATTATATCCCGGGAAGGCCTTAGAAAGCGGGCCAGAGAATCGTGGTTTTCAGTACAGTCTTAAGCCCTTTTAGGACAAAGAACATACATTAAACACACCCAGGATACATTTTCATCAAAATTTCAAGGAAGTATTCAGTTGCAAATTAGCAGGTCAACAAGACTGTCACTTCTGGAAAGGGCCTAAGCTGGCATTACCAACAGGGCGAGGAGGGGAGGTAGCATTCTTGTCTTAAGAGAGTGTGTTCTTTACTGTAATGGTTAAGCAGATGTACAATATCTGTTTGATAGGCCATAGGTCAGCTTTTTAGTTCAAGCCAAATCAGTTTTGAACCCAAATAGTTACCCCATATACCTCAGTATGTGAAAATCTCTTGTTGGATTCACAACTTTTGGAGAAAAGTCTATAGCTACATGAAACATCCATATCAAGTATTATGTCAAATCCTTATTCCCAAGGTGAATAAAGAGCACCATAGAATCAAGAATATATTGTATATCTTCTTTCTTGGAGAGTCCAAATGCAAATTAGCATATTAAATGCTTTGGGAGTCCTCACATTAAAAAAAAGCTTGTTTATTTTTGTTTTACCCTGCGTTATCCAAAATTGCTTGACCACAGATGTCTTTCTTTATGCATATATACTCATTATGTATTACTCATATATTGTGACTCCAATGATTAAGAAATTCTGCCTTAATAATTTGGCTGTTTTTTAAAAATGGACCCCCAATATTTGATTCAAAGGTCTTCAAAAGAATGTTTTTAGGAATACCGTTTTTTTTTTGATAAGATGTCCCACTAGGTGGTGGTGTTACAACATCAAAACCCTTCACAATAATGGCCTAGTAGCTCCAATTCAATTCCGCAGGCATTTACTGAGTGCCCGCTTTGTGTAAGACACTGCTGGTCTATAGGCTACTGACTTTGCTGAAACAAGGATCCAGCCCTCCTTGCTCTCAGGCCAATTTTCTTCCCGTTATACAGAGCATATGTACTGAAGAAAGTGACTGCCTAGTTTTCTTAACCAAGAGTCTTTGAGAAGCTAAACCTGCAAAAGAAAATTTTCTAAAGATTTTATACAAGAAGGCAAATCTCTTTATGAGAATGGAAAAGTGGCAGCACAAAATATCTATGAAACTTTATAAGAATTTTTCATGAGTTCCTAGACCCCAGGAAGGCGAGAGAGATAGTCTATTCTAGAAACAGTTCAGCTCAGGGAAACTTACAGAGCAGACCTAAAGCACTTCTAGCACATGCGGTGGATACATATACTTTAGGTCATGGTGTGATCTAAGATAAATCTGTCTTATGATTTTGAAGCTGCTTGACAGGCTGTTATAATGTTGCAACAAGAAGTGATCTTGAGGATTTGCTTGTCTGAGACTTTTATTTTATAAATGAGGCAGCTGAGCTTAGGGGAAAACAAGTCATCTGTCAGGATCACAGGAATATCTCTAGCACACACGTGAATGGGGTGAAATCTAAGCAGATCTGTCTTTAGATCCTTATTCTGAGTCTCATCATTTCAAGGACATCTGATGTGTATCTTTTGCCCTGAAATAAAACCCAGTTTTAGGATTGGTACTTCTGGGTCTCCCTGCCTGCCCAGAACTCATTGCTAGTATGCTCCTTGTATTATGAGCAGAAATCTATCTGATTTACAAGACTCTAAGCTCTTCCATCATAGAATGGAATCATCTCAGCATCTCCAGAGCCTGGCATGATGCCTAGCACATGATCAGTGATCTCATATGTTTGGATGAATCTATTCTGATCCACCCTGTCATCACCATACAATCAGATAGCTATGCCAGTGTACTGGAGGCAAGGGGGATAATTTGGCAAAGCCTTCAAAGTGCTCCTTCTGTTTTGTAATATCAGCTTTTTTTTTTTTTTCTGAGGAAGATTCTCCTGACCTAACATCCATTGCCCATCTTCCCTTTTTTGTATGTGAGCCACAGCCACAGCTTGGCCACTGACAGATGAGTGGTATAGGTCTGCACCAGGGAACCAAACCCTGGCTACCAAAGTGGAATATGCCCAACTTAACCACTAGGCCACTGGGGCTGGCCCTGGTAACATCTGTTTTTAATGGTAACTTTTGGAAACAGCATAACTGCTTTTCTTGCTTATCTCGTGGCTTCTGTATTATGATTTTATATTACAAACTCCTTCCCACCGTGTTATTTATAGACATTTTCTTATATTTTCACCTAATATCACTGATTTTTCATATAGACATTTAAATCTTGACTCATTCTAGGATTTATTTTTGCGTAAGTTTAGATTTCTAATACAATTTATTGGCTTATCTACCCTTTCTCTACTGGTTTAAGGTGTCGCATTTGTCAAGATTTTTATGTATAATACAATAATAATACAATCCATAATTGTATATATAATACAATAATAATATAATAGTAAAAATATGCAATGTGTATATACTATATATAAGATAATATATAATTTATTTCTATAATTTTATTTTACAGATTTGTCTCTTTCTCTGACTTTTTGTTTTCGAAAGGAGAGAATATATTACTTTTTTCTTTGGAACAAATGGGTAAGCATATTTAATAAATATTGGGAATATTTAATATGGAGATGGCTAGCTAAATGAATAATATACTCAGTCCCAATGTTACATGAATTGACAGACATACGAGGAGCTAGTTTTTTTTTTTTTTTTTTTGGTGAGGAAGAGTGTCGCTGAACTAACATCTGTGGCAATCTTCCTCTGTTTTGTATGTGGGATGCCACCACAGCATGGCTCAATGAGTGGTGCATAGGTCTGCACCCAGGATCCAAATCTGCAAACCCCAGGCCACTGAAGCAGAGTGCGTGAACTTAACCACTAAGGCACCAGACCAGCCCCAAAGGAGCTAGTTTTTATTGCTGTAAATGCTGAGGATTATGGGAGATAATGAGGGACTGTGTGGTGACAAAATCCCTGAGCCGAGTAGGGGTTTGCACATTTTCCACATCTACTCTTACAGATATCTCAGGTAAGTCTTGCTCATGTTTGAGAAACAGTAATCAAGAATTATTCCAAAGAACACATTAACTCCTTTCTTGGAGATATAACCAGTAAATATTTAAGGACAGCTGAAGGCAGGACCAGAATAATCTAGAAGAGTAAGATCACAGTTTTCTCATTCTCAAGTTTCTGGAATAGAGGAAAAAAAAAAAAAAGATGAAGCATGGATGCTAGTAAATTGGAGGTTGTTATGAGGATTAGATGATATACCAAAAAGTTATCCAGCCCAAATTAGATGACTAATGATATTACTTTCCCTAAAAGAAGTTCCACGAGATCCTTGTGGGCAATAGAGACTTTAGTAAAAACATGGAAAAGGAAAACTTGCTCAAATATGGTGCTGGTCAGCCTTCTTTCTGTTTGATGAAAGAACAACTGGAGGGATCAAAAATGAATATTAGATTTAAGTTTTTTGAAATATGGACCGTTCTTTTTTTTCTGTAACACTAATAAGGAATGTGTACCTAATGGTACACATTTCACAGGAAAGTTCGTGTGCTTTGACCATAATGGTAGAGTAACGATTTTTTTTGAGGAGGGAGGGTCTTATACATCTTTGTTAACTAGTTCTGTAGGTTAGGTCAAATGTAAAGTTCTTTAATTTGGAAGAATACTGTAGAGCCAGCGGTTTGCTTGTTAATGAGAGAATCATTAACAGGTCAATCTGGGACATATTTGATCTGTGTGCTTGAGGGAGGAACTGTCAAAGGTCCCATCCCTGTTGGTCTGAAGCCCTTAGGTTGGAAAGCATTTTACTGGGTCAAACGGTTTGAGAATCAAGTCAAGAGTTTTGTACTTTCCTGGTTTTGCAATTCAAAAGCCACATCTTAGCCAGCTGAGAGGTCAAGCTTGAGCAGCTGTTTGTCAAGGATATATCTAGGAACTGAAATGGAACCAGAGACCCGGGACGTGAAAGCACCCCTGTGGATTGTTTTCTTGGAAACCCAAGAATAGAACATGTAGGTAGGAAGAAATTAAAAATGTTGTGTGGTAGGTTGATTGCAATAATGAGTTTCTCTACCCATGCTCTTTGCTATGTAACTTTGTAGGGTCCTCTCTGACTCAGGGTTGGGCTGTATTACTTGCTTTGTCCAGTGGCATGTTGTAGGGTCACCAACTGGTCTTGTATGTCTGGAACTAAGGGAGCTCCCTGGATGTGGGATGGACCAGGCCAACTAAGATGAGTTGGTCACCTTAAGACTTGGCAAAAAGACCAAGCAGAGGCTACAAAGGAGCGTTCACTTGCCACTCTTGCCTCACCTTGAGGAGGATGCCCAGGTTAGCCTGCTGGATGATGAGATATACCTGGAGCAGAGTTGTGTTCTCCCACTCCTCCCAGCCGAGGAGTCCTGCATCAGCTGATCCTTAGCAGCCCACACACCTGTGCGTGAGCTCAGCCAGATCAGCTGAAATGCACAGGCTCATGAGCTAAGTAAATATCTGTTGTTGAATATCACTGTGGTTGTTTGCTATGCAGCATTATTGTGCAATAGATAAATGATACAACTAGTTACATCTATTTAATATATACATCATTTAGATTTATTGACACATTAGGGAATAAAGAGAATAGCCCTTAATCTGTAAAATCTGACCATTATACGTTTTGGTGTTTAAAATTGTTTTCTAATTTAGATGTCATTATTGTCATATGCCCAGAGGATTGAATTGATGATTTTTCAGGATATAGCTGGAAGGTCAGAGATGTAACTTAGCAAAACTCGGTGTACAGAGATTTGGTAATCATTTCCCAGTAAAATCTATGCCCATTCGGTCATGGCTGTTGGTAGTTCTGTGTGAATAGCGCCATATTGTTCTGGACAAGGACTCCTGGTCCTTATCCTTCTCTACCTTCTCAGCTGCTTCTCTTCGTTATTTGAAGTCATGTTTCATTTTCTGGCAATTTCTCCATTTCAGCTTTTACTAGGACATCTTTTTGAATAGTCCATTACCACTTATTTTCTGTGTACATGCGGCTGGTGAAAAACAGAATTTTGTAGTTGGAAAGAACTACGTAAATAATCATCCTCTCAGTTTTCTGATGAAGAAACTGAGACTTGCAAAAGTTAAATTACTTTGCACCCAGATCACTCAGAAAATTCATTGCAGAAGTAGGATTGCAACTTGAGAACACTGTGAGTCTAAACGTGTTTCCATCACCTCAGGAACATTTCCTCAGGGAAATAAAGCACTTCCCTCTCTTCTCTCTCACCATAGAAGACTCTGGCCTGGTCTTCCCGGTCCTCACTTGAAAGGGTTGATGTAGCTAAGCTGAGTGAGGTTAAGTCTATTTCCACATGTAAGGATAGATACAAGACCAAAAAAATAACCAAATTATTTTATTTTCCATGGTGCAAAAGGGAACAGAAACTACCCTCCCCTCCTTCTTTTCTTTCAGAGCATTTTCTTTAGAAAACTTGTAATTGTCCCTTTGAAATGTATATGTATAGCCCTTTTTAAAGCCTAAATAAGCCTCTTGCCTGCATTACAACCCAGGAATGTCTTTCTCAAGGCATGGGGAGCCATCTCTTTGAAATGTAAATATTACGGAAAATAGCGTCTGTAGCTTCCAGTTTCCGTGGGAGCCTAGGAATCTAGCTTCCTCCATGCCTCTCTCCAAAACTGCCTCCTGCCACAAAGACATAAGAAGGTTTAGCACAGACGGCCACTCCAATTACCAAGTGAATCTAGGTTGAACCATGTGTGACAAATGATGCTCTCAGGTCCTCTTGACGACTAGTTATGGTTTAGCTTGAGAACATGTATGTAACGGGTTGCATCTGCCTGGCTCTATAAAAGGTGAGATTTCTTTTTGTCTTTGCAATCTCTTAGTGGATTGCCTGGGATATGCACCACATTCTGGCTTAATACTTATTCGATAATAAAACTGTTTTTTTTTCTCTCCTACCTTTGTGGAGAGGTTATCTAAGTTGGCAGGAGATTTTGTTTTTAATTATATGTTCCAAACACATGATAAATGGTAGTGAGACAGAGGGAAGGGTTAAGAAAAAAGTTGCCTGGACTAGGAGAAGAGGAATTTTTAGGTGGCTTTAAAGAGAGAAATAGGCTGAAGAGGCATTAAAGTGAGAGGATGGGATGGGAGAGAAAAAAGAGAATTTTCAAGAAATACAATTAGGCACTATATATATCCATTTTCCTTCACAGTGTTCAAGAAATAGAAATAAAGGACTTGGGTAAAAAATTGAAATTACTTTTGGCTATATGGACCATGATTATGAACCATATTGGGTTAAAAATTGTAATTACTCTGACTATATTCTTTTGATCACAGTATCACTCTGAGCCTAAACAAAACAAGGCACAGCTTTATGGCAATACAAATGAAGTGAAGATTTATGGTTTTGAAGTCTTATCTTCCTTCAGTTGCGTTCAGGTAGCACACATGCCTCAATCTATTTAGCACATCCCATATCCTAACTGGATTTACCTTTCAAAAACACTTGAATAAACATATGAATAGAAAAATGAGTAAAGGATATGGATAGGCAATTAAAAAAAATTCATATCGTGAGTACATGTATAAAAATTGTTGAAACGCACTAGAAATTAAGGAAATACAATTTAAGATAACCATGATATACCAATTTTCACTCGGCAAAGATATAAAATGCTAATTTCCAATTCAGATAAAGGTGTGTGAAAGGGGAGCTCTCAGAATTTAAATTGCTATAACTTTTCCAATAACATGTACATTTCCTTTGATCCACAAGTTTTCTTCTAGAATTGCATCCAATAGAAATAATCTGGTAGTATCCTTACATTATTGCTTTTAACATCAAAATTTGAAAATGTTATAATAGCCATGCAATAGATTTGATAAATTATGGTATATCCATATAAAGAAATACTATTTAACCATTAATATAATTTTTGATGCTTATTGATCTGGAAAAATAGTCTTAAAAATCATGTTAGGGGCTGGCCCCGTGGCCGAGTGGTTAAGTTCGCGCGCTCCGCTGCAGGCGGCCCAGTGTTTCGACGGTTCGAATCCTGGGCGCGGACATGGCACTGCTCGTCAGACCACGCTGAGGCAGCGTCCCACATGCCACAACTAGAGGAACCCACAACGAAGAATACACAACTATGTACCGGGGGGCTTTGGGGAGAAAAAGGAAAAAATAAAGTCTTAAAAAAAAAAAAATCATGTTAAACTACAAAGGCAGTTTTCACAAAAGTATACATATTATAATTCTTTTTTATTTAAAAACATTTTGAAGGACACATATCAAAATGTTACACTAATTATTTCTACATCTATGTATTTTTTGTATTATCTTTTTCTATGGGTAAAAGCTTTATTGGGATACAATCATGTACCTGTGTTAATTTTACATATCTTTTGTTAGGTTAATGAGAGTTATTATATTTACTATTAGGGATGGGACCTTTTTTAAAATTACATTTTCTAAATTTAGTATAGGAAATGCTGTTGTACTATATTTACAATAAAGATTTTCATTCAAAACATTTTAGCATTGTTTAAATAAAGCATTCATTAAACTAAAAAAACCACTCAAAACAATTGCTTTGCGGTACTTTCACCAATTTTCAGCACATTAGGGAACATAAAAGGAAATAAATCACTATGCAAATGTAATAAATAAAAATAAGTGAATTAAATTATATTATTCCTCTGTTCAAAAGCCACTGGTGCCTCCCCATACCTTTGGGACATCTCCTTCAGCTTTTAAACCCATCACAATCTGACTGTAATACATTTATTTATTGATTGATTATTTGGCTGATTCTTTTCACAAACTACCTATTTGCTTATTTCACAAAGTAGCTATTTGCCAGATATTTTGCTATTTTCTCTTCTACTCTTACCTTCCAGGGAGTTTCTTGTAACTTGAAGTCCATTTATCTAACACCTACCATCCGTTAAAGCACACTTAAGAACCTAATTCTTTTTTTCTTCAAATATCCCAACTCATGTTTCTTCCATTTAAAATAATTCAGTTTTCTACTATTCACTCTGAATAGACTACAAATGGTGAGATTTCAACTTTGGGATTAGGGTTGACTGAGAGGGAGCCCTGGTGGTGACGCCTGCCCTCATTTGAGGATGGTGTTCTTCCCTGGGTCTTGTCGCTTGTATTGTAACCCCTTCCTAACTTGGTGGTCTATGATCATGTCCCTTGATATGTCCTTTACTGAGGAAAATGAACAGTTGCTCTTAAAATGTGACAGAATGGTGAGTTCTAATCCTAAGGTAAAACTTTATGGTCCTAGGCAGTATTTAAATTTAGATTGTAATGTTTTCAAATAAATTTACAATTGTCCTAAATGTATTTCTCAATGTGTTCCTTTAGAACTGATTGGAATTTTATGATTTACTCTTATATTTAAAAATTAGTTCCATAAGGAAAAAAGAAACCCATAAAAAGACCATCCATGGCCCACTTATTACCTCCGCTTCGCTCTTTTCTATAAGAATCTTCTGCTACCCCTCTCTTCTAATAGTTTCCTTCCTGTCCTTCTTTGCTTATGCAATGCCTTTAACTTCTATTGCTATCCACATTCTTTCTATTCATCAAAATTTCACTAAATCTTACAGATTTGGCTCAAGACTCAACTATACCACTATTACTAATTACATTTAATGTAAATTGATCTTTTTCTATTTGCATTTCTGCAAAGATATTTTTCACACTATTTGTATATACATCACACATTTGTCTTCTCTCAGAGTTCTTGTGTTTCATCTTTTTAAAAATTTGGTCTGACTAGAATTTAACTCCCTCAAGAGCAGGCTGCATTGGGTGGTAGAAAGAGCATGCATTGAGAACCTGGTTTGATTTGTGGCTCTGCCGTTTTCCAGCTGTTTGATCTTGGGCAAGTTACTTAATCCTTCTGATATACAATTTCTTGCTCTGTTAAATGAAGGTAAAGATACCCTATCATGGGATTGTGGTGAGGACTAAATGTGATAATATATAATGTGCTGTGTACATAGTAAGTGCTCTAAAAAGGGACTTTTTTCTTACCAGATAGGAAGGGTTGGATTATACTGTGGTAACAAAGAATCCAGATCTCAGTCACATAACACGGAAGTTTCTCTCTCTCTCGGATTTCATGTCCAACATGGATCAGCAGCGGCCTCTGCTCAATGGAGTGATGCAAGTTTCGAGGGTGATAGAGACTTCATTTTGACCTGTGCTTCCAGGATCACAGACGCAGTGGGAAGAGAACATGGCAAATGCATTGACTCTTAAAACTTCTGCTTGGAAGTAATAGCCTTCCCTTCTACTCATACATTGCCATTGGACAAAACAAGTTACATGTCCACTCTCAACTTCAAGAAGGGGCAGAAAGTACAATCACCATGTATCCTGAAAGCAGAGAGCCAGAAATATTTGGTGAATAGTAATGATGACATATCCTTCATAGCACTTGAAATGCTACACATGGAACAAATTCTCAATTAATAGATGCTTGTTGAATGAGTATTGACATGTCCAGGAATGAAATGGAGCCCATAGTTAGATAAAACCTCTATTTGAATGGGTTTACAAAACCATAAAGGATATCTTTTTTATGGGAAGATGGAAAATTACCATTACCTTTATTTAGTAGTGTGAAATACAGAAAATAGATATATTGGTCTCTGCCCCTGGTTCCTGGCATAGAGCTCCTAAAACTCTTGTCCTTTCCTAAGGGATGAGAGCACTGGGAGCAACTTTTCTTTGGTCTTTGACTGGTTCCTGACACAGGGCTCCTGTAATCTTTGTAATTTCCTTGGTGATAGGAATGTCCTTTGTTCTAATGAGGTGACTCTGGGTGGGCTCCTGGATGACTCCAGGATGAGGGCTGGTCACCGGAAAGACCAAGCCATGATTAGAGGCTTGGAATTTTCAGCCCCGCCCCCATTCTCTTGAAAAGGGAGAAGGGCTGGAAATGGAGTCAATGATCAATCATGCCTACATGATGAAGGCTCCATAAAAGTCTCAATAGTATGGGGTTTGAAGAGCTTCCCGGTTGGTGAACACATCCACATACCAGGAGGGTGACACATTCCAACTTCTTGGGGACATAAGCTCCTACACTTGGGGCTCTCCCAGACCTATATATCTCTTCACTTGGCTGTTCATCTGTATCCTTTATCACATCCTTTAATAAACTGGTAAACATAAGTAACCTTTTTCTTGAGTTTTGTGAGCTACTCTGGCAAGTTAATCGAACCTGAGGAAGGGATCTTGGGCACCTCTGATTTATAGCCAATTAGTCAGAGGCACAGTTGACAACCTGGACTTGCAATTGGCATCTGAAGTGGGATGGGGATGGTTTTGTGGGACTGAGCCCTTAACCTGTGGGATCTGAGGCTACCTGCAGGTAGAGAGCATCAGAATTGAGTTAAATTGTAGGACATCCAGATGGTACCACAGAGATTTGCTTGATGGGGGAAAAGCTCCCCTACATTTGGTGTCAGAACTATGGCGAGTGTGGTAGTGGTGTGAGAGAAAGGAGACACACAGGAGGAAAACGGGGAGTTTTCTCAACTCAAGCAGGTTGTTCAGGTCCAACGTTGTGAAACATTGTGACTGTATCACGGAAGCACTGCATTTTAATGTGGCGGAGATCCTGATAGATCATCTAATCCAGGGTCTTATCCAGCCCCGCTCCATGTTTCCCCGAAGTGGTTATTCAGCCTCTGCCTTAGCATCTCTGTTAATTAAATAGACTAAAAGTTTGCCCAGAATTTCTTACTGAAATAATTAGATTTCAGTAGGGTCTTCTGCACAGGTTTGTGATTTCCAAATTTATAGTTCTCTGTTTTACTTTTAGAGTACTTTGGATTTTGGCTCTGCTCATAAATCTTGCTATGGTGCTAACACCTGGTAGCACAAAAGACATTATTAGGAAAATAAAAAAGATTGATGCATCCTACTCCAACCTGTAGGTGAATTGTTGCTTTAATGTGATTGTTCTGTTTTATGCCTGGGCTTTGTCCCACCTTGGTGAATGCTGAGACATAATATTGCAATTTAGTCAGGAGAGCACCAGGTGGTACATAATGTCATCACTGAAGATGCCGTTACTATGGCATCCAGAACCCTATTCCAGCTCTACGCTTTCACCATCTTTCTCTGTTTTCACAGGGGGACAGAAGCTGCTGCAAACCAGATTTTAATATTTTAAGCATAGCTGGGAGGTATTGTTCTCTATCAGGACAGATGTTCTTTTCCATCGTTCTTTTTTTGTCAAGCAGTCTCACTGTGCATAATCCAAAGCTTCCTTTGGTGTTAAGAGATTCATTCCCAGATAAAAGATTTTGAAGTATTACCGTCATGATCTAACAGTTGAAAAGAATGAACCTCTGGGAAAATATTCGTGAACGGAAAGTTGACAGCCTTCCTGTGCACTTAGGATGCTAATTGGTAGATGTAATGATTGTCCTTTTTCTAAGAACCTTAAAACAGATGGATTATTTGTCTGGTTCTCCAGACACTGAGAGATAATATTGTGCATGACAAATCTTTAAGGAGAAGTTTGGACACAACAAATGTTATGATGTTAAGATTCCTCTTAATTAACCCTAACAATCTTTATGGTGATAACTCAATGATAAAGTATGATATTTCGCTATGACCTTTAAGAAAGAAGAAACGGAGTTTTGAATCTCAGAAAGGGCATTTCCTAAAGTATGTTCTGCAGGATGTTATTGAATGTTATACAACAAATGATTTCACTGAGAAATGCTGGGTTCAACCAAATTAAGTAAGTTTACCCACTGCAAGAATCCACAAGAGCCTTAGTATATTAAGGCACAGTGTGAATTTCCAAGAGTTGCATAAAATATGCAGCATCTTTCCTTCTTATTTCAACATAATTTCTTTTTTTTTTTACAGAATATTTTAAGGGTCTCATGTTCCCCAATGCAAATTTTGGTTAGACGTGCCCTAATTCATCCTTTGAAAAAGATTTTGACTGCCATACGGACTTCATAGGTAAAGCACTTCTTGCTTAATTAAGCAATATATATATGATCAGATGAAGACTTAATTATTGTAAACAGTGATGGACTACACAAATTGGAATCTGTGTCAAACATGCTATAGCCTAATCTTCTGTGATGGATCACTGAAAGGACTTACCGGTTTAGCTGCAGGGGCCAGGAGATCATCAGGAACTTGGACCTCTCACCATATCAGTGCAATTGAACAAGCTCCATTGTGAAGACACCATCCCCTCATGAATGTGAAAAGTAGGTGCCAAATCACTGTGTGCTTAAGGTTGTGTTGGGCTCGTGTAGGATATGGCCTTGTCCTTAGTTTGCTTATACTCTCATTGGAAAGGGCAATTTTACACATACGAAAAGTGAAATAAGAATATACACATTGAATTGATCCAAATATACAGTATAGCCAAAAGTTTGTAAGAATTCAGATGTGGGAGAGATTAGTGGATTGTTCGGAAGGCTTCAGTAGTGGATGAAATTTGGGTTAGTAGGGTTTTTTTTTTTTTGGTGACAAAGATTGGCCCTGAGCTAACATCTGTTGCCAATCTACCCCTTTTTGCTTGAGGAAGATTGTCTCTGAGCTAACATCTATGCCAATCCTCTTCCATTTTATGTGGGATGTTGCCACAGCATGGCTTGGTGAACGGTGCTAGGTCCGCACAGGGATCCAAACCTGCGAAACCCGGGCCACCAAAGCAGAGTGAGTGAACTTAACTACTAGGCCACCAGGCCAGCCCAAAATTTGGGTTAGTTTTAAAGAATAGCCTACAGTATCAAGAGGTTGATTTGGACTGTTAACTTAATACTTCTCTCTCTTCTTCTCAAAAATCTGCCTCTCCCCGATTACCTTAGCTATGACGAGATACGCTATATAAAATTATAGACTATGCCTGCACACATTCCAGAAATTTCTACATTGTCACTCTCATCTCTTATAATCCAACAAAAAATTTGCTTTGTCTGAAAAAGGGCATATATTCTCATTCCCGAAAAGAATGAGGAAAAAGGCAGAAAAAAATAGGGTAGGGGAGAAACTTGGGTACTTGATTTAAAACAATTTTGCTTTGCTGTCTCTTTGAAAGTAGTCTATTGTGGCAGGTTTCTGGATCTCAACTACAGCATGAGAAAAATTGGTGCTATTTTGAGCCATATAAATTTATAAAATCCTTTTTTTTCTTTTAAAGATTGGCACGTGAGCTGACAACTGTTGTCAATCTTCTTTTCCTTTTTTTCTCCCCAAAGCTCCCCAGTACATAGTTGTATATTCTAGTTGTAGGTCCTTCTGGTTGTGCTATGTCGGATGCTGCCTCAGCATGGCCTGATAAGCAGTGCCATGTCCGCACCCAGAATCCAAATTGGTAAAACCCTGGGCCGCCCAAGTGGAGTGCGTGAACTTAACCACTTGGTCACTGGGCCGGCCCTTCCTTTTTTAATTTCTTTCTTTCGTGTTTTTTTAAAGATTGGCACCTGAGCTAACAACTGTTGCCAATCTTCTTTTTTTCCCCCCGATTCCCCCCAGTACAGAGTTGTATATTTTTTAGTTGTGAGTCCTCCTAGCTGTGGCATACGGGGCACCCCCTCAGCATGGCTTGATGAGCGGTGCAGCGTCGGCACCCAGGATCCGAACTGGTGAAACCCCAGGCCGCCACAGTGGAGTGCATGAACCCAGCCACTCTGCCACGGGGCCGGCCCCATCCTTTTTTATTTCTTTATCACACAATTCATTGTTGATTGTGCAAAAAATATAAAATAAACATAAAAGAATAAAAAAATTGAAAAGAAAATTTAAAAATCACTAGTAACTCTAAGCCCAAACAGCACACAAATGGAAAATTATATATATACTTTAATATACATACTACATATATATATTCCATATATACATTCTATGTATATATGTAGAAGACTAATATAGTTGAAAGATAATATATTTGGTCTATAACTAAATATATTTAAAAAATGAGATTATAGTATTCATGCTGCTTTTTTTTTTCTGAGGAAGATTAGCCCTGAGTTAACATCTACTGCCAATCCTCCTCTTTTTGCTGAGGAGGATGGGCCCTGAGCTAACATCCTTGCCCATCTTCCTCTACGGTTTTGTGCATGGCTTGCCAAGCAGTACGTTAAGTCCGTGCCTGGGATTGGAACCAGCGAACCCTGGGCCATGGAAGCAGAGCAACAAACTTAACCATCATGCCACCAGGCTGACCCTCATGCTGCTTTTAAACCTGATTCTTTTCACATAATAGTATTGGTCTATTTTAACACATCTTTGTTTTTTTGTTTTTCTTTTGGTGAGGAAGATTGGCCCTGAGCTAACATCTGTTGCCAATCTTCCCGTATTTTGTATGTGAGATGCCACTACAGCATGCTTGATGAGCGGTGTATAGTTCCATGCCCAGAATCTAAACTTGTGAACCCCAGTTGCTGAAGCGGAGGGTGCAAACTCAACCACTGTGCCATCAGGCCGGACCCAACATATTTTTGTTTTTTATCCATGGTCTTTATCCATGGAACCAATCCCCTATTGTTGGACTTTTAGATTGTTTCTTCTGTAGATGTGATCCAATACTTATTTTTTTTCCAAATACTTATTTTTAAATAAGTGATCTGAATGATTGACTCATAAGTGTTTTTAAAATTAAAATCATCTTATATGTAAAAAACATTATTGTTACTAGTCTGTATTATTAACAGTATTGGTGCTATGATATACCCTACCAGCAATCGGGCAGGGCACTGTGACACAGCAGGAGTGTCCCAAATTATGGCCCACTTTTATCTCAACTGTGTTTTATAGTAAAAACAAAACCAAAAGAACCCAGAATTGTGAATTAGGATATTTTATTTTCAATCTAGTTTACAAAAGGGTAATATTTCTTTATCTTTCATTTTTCCATATGGAGGGAGAAAAATTCCATTTGAAAGTCAGCAATTGCCACTCTGTCCTCTTTGGACACTTAAAATATTCTGAATGCACCTGTGTCTCAGTAACTGGTGTGCGTCAGTCACACGCAGAGAACCTCTGACTGTTTTTGTTTTTGTTTTTAAATTCCACCTGTGTCAGAGAAAGAGCGAGAGAGTATAATACACAGAGATAACAGTGGTTCTCAACTCTCAGTACACATTAAAGCCACTGGGAAACTTTAACCTGTACTATGACCCAGGCTGCTTTCCCTTAGGAGATTCTGATTTAATTGGCATGAGCTGGGGCCTGGGCATCAGCGTTTTAAAGACTTTCCAGGTGATTCTAATGAACAGCCAGGTTGAGAACCACTCATGTAGAGAAGCCAAATATATATATTTCATCTGTAATTGAATAAAAAAGTTTATTCCTTCCTTGATCCAAGGTAAACATACTTTAGTGGGCCATATCATCAAAATTTTATTAGTACCTCTAAATTCAGTTTGTTTAAAGAAGTGTAAAGACAATAGAAATGACTTTTAATTTTCTCTCAGAGGTAAGAAAGAGGCAGTTTTAGAACAAATAGATAACATGATGTTTTACTTTACGAGTAAGTAGTAAATCCGTAGAATGTGTAATGCAGACAGAAAGTTGAATAGGTACTACAGGGCATAGACAAAACGATGAGTGATGGATTGCTTAGAAGGAAATTGGGGCTATTCAGAATGCCTGGTTAGCCCTTGGGTTTGAAATCATGAAAATAATTACATCTGGGGCCAGCCCTGTGGCCCAGTGGTTAAGTTCGCATGCTCTGCTTCGGCAGCCCAGGATTCGCTGATTCAGATCCTGGGTGTGGACCTACCACTGCTCATCAATCTATGTTGAGGCAGCGACCTACATAGCACAACTAGAAGGACCTGCAACTAGAATGTACAACTACGTACCAAGGGGCTTTGGGGAAAAGAAGAAGAAGAAAAAGAAGATTGGCAACAGATGTTAGCTCAGGTGCCAATCTTAAAAAAATATATATATATATATAATAATTGCATTCTTTTCTTTTGCAAATGTCTCTTTGAATGACTAAGTTTACTCATATGGAACCTTACAATACTGCTTATCCTATGGGTCTCATCACAGAGTCCTAGAGTTGGAAGGGACCTCCGGAGTAACCGATGCCAAGCCTCTTTTATACTTTTGAATCCCTGCTTGACATTCACAACAAGTGGTGTACATTTTTTGCTTACACACTTCTAGAGACAAGGAAATCACTAGCTTGCTTTTAAGTCTGACCGTCTCCAGTTGTTAGAAAATTCTTCCTTGTGCTTCAGAAAAATGTGGTGTCCTATAACTCCCACCCTTTTTTTCTGCTATCTGAAGAGAGAAACCAATTGTAGAGGTAATTGCTTTAAGTAAATCAAAGAATTAGTGATTCGTTTTTGTGCAGACGATAAGTATAAAGACAATAAAAATTACAACACATTTCAAATAAAACTCTGTAAGCTATCTGATGTTTTGCCTGTATGTGAAATGTGAAATTCTAATTTGTCAAATCTTAAGAGTATAATTCAATTTAGTAGATAATGAGTGTCTCTTAGGAAGAGAAATATGAAGATGAAGAAATGTGAAACAAATGGCTGTAGGTAAGCGAATTTTTAGTTGTTTGAATAATTTTGAAACTGGAGTAAGCCTTCTCAATCAGAGAACTAAGGTTTAGACTTGTATTTCTCCTGATCGGTATATCTATCAATGCCTTAGACAAAAATACAAAAGGTGTGTTTATCAAATACGGATAACAGAAATCTGAGGATGGGCAAGTGGTTATTGCAGTGCTGACTTACTGGAGCCTGAAAAGAAAAATGTGTGCGCCCATAGACACTTATCAAAATCTCTTCCCGTATTATATGCCAAATGGAAAAGGTAATACAAACTCTACAATCAAAAAACGTGACTATATATATTAAGCTCTGCTTTGTCCAGTGTGTTTGCATGTCATCGTAAGCCTTCATAAACCTACTGGGGTACAGATGAAGTGGCGTGGGGGTGGGGACTAGATGGCCGCCCTGGCCTGGGAACCACAGGCTTCTGGGAAATGATTGTTCTCATTGAACAATAATGCAGGGTCATAAAACAAACAAACAAAAATAGTCTGTTATTATTGAAAATTTTGATATTTTATTTATAATGGATTTTTTACATGGATTTTGTTTTTTTTAAAATATTGCATTAAAATATTATTTGTTATCTCGAAGATATGTCTGTACTCCCATGTTCTCTGCAGCATTATTCACAACAACCAGGTTGTGGAAGCAACCGAAGTGTCCGTCAATGGATGGATGGATCAAGAAAAAAAAATATCTATATATACTATATAGATATATTTGCCACATTTTCATTTTCAGTACATATATACACAAAAGGGAATGTTATTCAGCCATGAGAAAGAAGGAAATCTTGTTATTTGTGACAACGTGGATGAAACTGGAGGGCATTATACTAAGTGAAATAAGCCAGATGGAGAAAGACAAATACTGCGTGGTATCACTTTTGTGTGGAACCTAAAAAAAGAAAAGAAGTGGAGCTCATAGAATCAGAAAGTAGAGTGGTGGTTGCCAGGAAGTGGGGGAAATGGGAGGAGGCTGGTAAAGAGGTACAAACTTTCAGCTATAGGATGAATAAGGTCTGAGGGTATCAGGTATAACGTGGTGACTATAGTTGATAACGCTGTATTGCGTAATTCAAGTTTGCCAAAAGAGTAGAACTTAACTGTTCTCACCAAAAAAAAAAAAAGGTAAATAAGTGAGGTGATGGAAGTGTTAATGAACTTGATTGTGGGAATTCTTTCACAACGTATATGCGTATGAAAGCATCACATTGTACATTTTAAATATATTACAATTTTATTTGTCAATTATACCACAATAAAGCTGAAAATAATTTGTCTCCATTCCTGAGAGGTTTAGTGCCCCTTAAAATTTGTTCTTGAGGTGAGCGCCTTACTTGCCTCCCCCTAATCCTGGCCTTGGGCTATTATAGTGAATAATTGAATAATGATTCATTTAAAAATTAATAAGATAGAACAAAAGAAAGTAAACTAACAAGATGAAAATTATTGGGGATAAAAGTAAATCAGGAAATTCGGAAAATCAGCTTTGTACATGCAGGACTGGGGATTCACGGTTTAACGTCAGTTCACATGAAGAGGAATTAAGAGCTTTGGTTGACAGTAGGCTCACCTTGTGCTACCAGTATCACATCGGTATTCAAACACTAATGCCATTCAATCTGCAAAGAATGAGAAATCGCACTGGCAACTTTGTCCTGCACCGGTGGGCCCACTGGAAAACCGCTAGGTTCTGCTTTTAAAGATCAATTTCGATTAAGTAGAGCATATTCAGGGGACTGAGACAATGAGGGAATATTATGTCATATGAAGAATAAGAGAAGGAAAGTGGAAGAATTAGTTTTGGGAAGAGAAGATTAGAAGTGTTGGGAACAAGATAACTGTTTTGAAATACAGTGGGTCTCAACCATGCCTGCACATTTGACTAACATGGGACCTTTTTCTTTTTTTTTTTTCCAATGAGGAAGATTAGCCCTGAGCTAACATCTGTGCCAATCTTCTTCCATTTTACGTGTGGGTTGCTGCCACACACAGCATGGCTGACGAGCATGTAGGTCTGCATCCGGGATCCGAACCCATAAACCCTGGGCACTAAAGTGGTGTGTGCCAAACTTAACCACTAGGCCACGGGGCTGGCCCCGCATGGGCGCTTTTAAAACTTTAGATGCTAACGTCACGCCTCACAGAAGGTGAAATCAGAATTTTGCTGATGGAATCTAGCCATCAGTAGTTAAGCTTCCCAGGCGACTCCAGTATGCACTCAAATTTGAGAACCACTACTCTAAAGGACTGTCAAGTAATGGAAAGAATAGCCTTATTTTGTCATGTTTCATGGAATAGAAGTAGGTCCCAAATTTGGAAGCTTCACAGAGGGGTTCCTTTGGCTCAACATAAAACTGTACATTTGAAGCCTTATTTTCTTGAGACGAGAACTCCATCACAGTTATAGTTCAAATAGAGGTTGGATCTTGTGGAGGAAACTTTTGCTTTGGCTGAGAGGGTGAACTAGATACATTCTAATATTCTTTACATATTACTAATTCTATTACTCTGTGCCAAAAAAATTATTTAGCAATCCACTTTAGAATAAACATCCTTTTCCTTACTTTGATCTTCGAGTTAGAGGTTCATTTACTGACTGACCTGCCCATTTCTGCTCTCCTACTCAATTAAGATGGATTAAAACTAGAATAATTACATTTGCAATGAGAGCTATTAGTCTGAGCAGATTATCACCATAATAATCTAATTGCATAGGTGCAAATGACTTTGCAGAAATGAGTATTTGACAGAATATTTCTAATCATTTTTCTTTGTGCAGAGTATAAACCACAGCATCTTAGACGAAACTTAAGAAGTAGGTTTTAACTTTGATTATATTCTTATTAGCAGGGAAGGGCGAGTTGCAATTTTACCTCCCAGAGCCTTGTGGGCAGGAGAGTAAGTCAGTAGAGAGAAGCAGCCTGTCTATTTAAAGCAAGCATTCTTCTCTGTTCATTCAGTTCAGTGACAAAATGATAGATGATGTACATGTACATTACGTATTGAGGCAATAAAAGCTCCATGAACCAGAAGTACTAAATACTTAAGTAATGATATTTAATGAGATTAAGCTCCTTCCAAAATTATATCTCCATGCATCTCCATTTATTTCCAAGAACTGTCTCCTGATAGCTTATTGTTTCTTATTATACATGAATATTTAAAATCATTTACTTTTTCTCATAAACATATAATAATGAAAATATTTCGTAAGTCCTGGAAATTTCCTTTAGAAAGGCAAACACCAATTTACCTTGAATAATGAAAACCGTAATTGCTAACAAACACTGTAATTCACTTAAGAATATTATGGAGCACTAGTCTTGTCATTTGTCATCCTTTGGGTTACTGCTAATATTTCTCTCTGTGTGGAGTTGCAAAAGTGCGTGAAAGATCATGAAGAACCAAGTGTAAATTCATTGCCACTGCTTCAAGTACCATTCACTCATTCAACAAATATTTGCTGAGTGCCTACTGTGTGCCAGGCACTATGCCAGGTGACTGGCCTGCATTATGAAAAAGATGGACAAAGTTTCTCTCATCATGAAGCTTGGGGGACAGATGATAAAAAAAATTAAACACGTAAGTGAATAAGTAACAATTTCAGGATTGATAAACGCTGTAAAAGCAATGTAGGTTAAGGGTATAGAAGGTCAGAGGTCAAGGGGAATCTGTTTTAGACAGGTAGAAAGATCTTTTCAAGGAGATTACAGTTCAGCAGAGACCTGAATTAGGAGAGCTAAGGAAAAATAAAAAGATCAGAGAGAAGAAGTGTGGTAGCCAGCCTCCAGGATGCCTCCGCATGATCCTTGCCTCCTGGTGTTTGTATAGTCCCCTCTCATGCTGTATCAGCATTGGTCTTTGTGTTGAGTAGAATACAGTGGAAGTGATGGTGTGCAAATTCTAAGGTTAGGACATAAAAGACATTGCCACTTCCACCTTGATCTCCTGGACCATTTTCCGGGGAAAGCCAGCTGTCATATCATGAGGATGCTCAAGCAACTTTATGGAGGGGGGCCACATGGAGAGGAACTAATGTCTTCTGCCAGCAGCCAGTACTGACTTGCCAGCTATGTGAAGGAGCTGTCTTGGAAGTGGACCCTCCAACCTCCATTCAAGCTTCAGATGACGACAGCTCCAGCTGATGTCTTACAGCACCCTCACAAGAGAGTGTGAGCCAGAGCGCCCAGCTAAACGCCTCCCGAAATTCTGACCCACAGATGCTGTGGGATAATAAATGCTTATTGTTTTAAGTCATGAAATTTTGGGGTACTTTGTCATGCAGAAATATATAACTATTACAAAAGGAAATAACAAGTACAAAATCTTTTGGTCAGGAACAAGCTCGGCATGTTTGAAGAATGGAAAAAAGGCCAGTGTGGTTAGAGATTAATGGGAACGGGGAGAGTGGTGGGCAATTTCTATTTGAGGTCTATTTTTGTTAAATAATGCAACATAACCAAAAATTTTTAAATACTCAATATAAATTTTGTGTTTATATTTTTAAATTATCTTTTTGGGTTTTGTAACTTAGAGTAAATCACGTGTTTAACAAATCTTCGTTTAAAAGCTACATACAATGTAGAATACCATGCTTCAGCTGTGGTCAGCTTACTGACCTTTCCAGTGGATATGGAATACATTTTTTGTAAAACAGAGACATTCTTTGGATAGTTTAACCATCATAAATCCTGATGAAGCAACTGAGATCCTCCAAAGATTAACACTACAGAGTGGAAAATAGATATTAAAAATGTCAGGCCATGTAGTGATATTTGGTTATCACTAATGATCAGACACAGATGGAGTTTTTGAGGATAAAGTAAAAACATAGCCAATGATTTTTTATTAAAAAGGAAATCTCTGCTTTCTGATTCATAATTAAATCAAAATTTCTTGGAGAAAATAGGTCTTTATTAAAATAGACTTTTGGATCAAGCCAATGTCTGTGGAAGATAAGGATAATTAGAAAATTAATTTTCATGTATTAAGGTTTTGTTTATACCTAATAATCCATCATTTGCCAGGTTTTATCACCCAGGGAGGAAAAATAGTACCTCAAAACAAGATTTCTCTGGCTTTTCTTACATCCCTTTGGGAACACTAGTCTTGCTGTAAATTCTTCACAGAGTATTATGAGTTTTCTCCAGAAGCTGTCTCTCATGTTCTCCATGAACTTTCCCTTTGATTGTCACTAACTAGCCAACATTCCCATTTCCTTACTGTGGCTCAAATGGAGATTCTTGTGTTGTAAAACCCATAAGCAGCAATGTCGCTGATGCCCATTGAATGCTCTGCTGCCAATATCACTGACGATCCTCAGAGCTTATTTCAAAAAGTATGATGTTCAATGTTGAGACTGCTGATGTTTGCTTCCAGGGTAATGAATGATACTAAATATCCTTGTTACGATGCCCCCTCTTCTTTTGAGACCCACTAATGGCTTAGCCAAGTTTACCATCTGATGTCAAGGATCCTATATTTGTCCTAAAGTCATCATCTCTTGTTGCTGTTTCTGTCCCACCTCCAATGGAGCTAGAACGTTTTATTATTGATGTCTAGATGGGAATTTAGTGTAACACCTCTTTTAGGTATTTCTGGATTTATACTTTTAATTCCTTCAAACTAGTAGTCTGTCATAGGTCCATAGAAAGCTGGCCTACATGATAGTTTGAGTAATCAATTCATCTGTACTCAGAATCCTTATCTCTAAACAAAATATTGTCCCTTGAGTCTCTTTTCTCTTAGGAAAAATTAGTTTTTAGGAGGTGGCTCCAAAACCTTATATAAATAGATCCATTGCTGATCTGTCCTACAGGATTTTTTCTTTTTTGTTACTTATGTTAATAGCACGTAGTCACCCAATTTTCAGCAAGATTGATCCATCCTTTTTCTGTACTTCTCACACGTACTTTGTCACCAAGTCCTGTATTTTCTCTTCAAAAATTTCTTTCCTATACATCCCTGCTTTTCCATTCTACTACACCTGCCCTAGTTTAGGACTTTATCATGTTTATGGAGACCAACAGTTTCAAAGTGTAGTGTGCAGATCCCTGGGTCCCCAAAACACTTACAGGGGGTCCGTGAAATCAAACCTGTTTTTACAATACTAAGAAATTATTTGTCTCTTCCACTATTTTGACATTTGCACGAATGGTGCGAAGCAATGGTGGGTAAAAATGTTGGTCCCAAGCACAAATTAAGTCAACGGCATCAAATTGTACTAGTAGCTATTTTATTCGTCAGTGTGTGGGGGAAGAAAAATCTCTTTCTCTACCCTTCTCAGGCTTTCTGGCTGGGGCACTGTAAATTGGGCTGACAAAAGACAGATTAATAGGAGGAAGGCATACAAATTTATTTAATAACATTTTATGTGACATGGGAAGCTTCAAAAGGAAATGAAAACTTGAAGAGCAGTTAAGCCTGAGCATTTTTATACTAGGTTTGATGAAGAGTAAAAAGTTGTAGAAAAATGTGATAGGACAAAAGGATATGATCTAACAAGGCCTGTTCCTCTGGTTTCCTCTAGACGTTCCTCCATCTTTGGAGATCAGGATGCTCCTTTCCTCTGGGTATGGGGAGGATGCTGCTAACATGAGGGTCTTATGACCTGCTTCAGGGGATGTCAGAGTCCTTCTTGCACCTGTTGTTTCTCAAATTCCTTCAGCTTAAAATATTCAATATGCCAAAGCGCCATATTTTTGGGGTAGCATGTTCTGAACCCTGTCAATTACCAAATGAGTTTCATTTAAGAATGTCTTTGATAAAGCAGTACAAATTATCAGTTTGACTACATCTCAACCTTTGAGTACACACCTTTTTCATATTCTGTGTGACAAATAGGAAGTATTCCTCAAGCCCATCTGATGCACTCTGCAGTTTGATGGTTGTCTTGAGAAAAAGCCTGTGTGCGGTTGTTTGATCTGTGGGCTGAACTAACTGCTTTTCATGGAACATTTTCACTTGAAAAAATGACTGGCAGACAAAACCATGGTTGTTCAGATTTGGTTATTTGGCAGACCTTTTTCAAAAATGAACAAAGTGAGCCTGTTGCTTCAAGGAACACAACGAGCAGTATTTGTTGCCAATGATAAAATTTGAGCTTTCAGACTACGAATTTTGGAAATTTGTGTGTGCTACTGTGAGCTTGACAGCTTCCCAATACTTAAAGATTTTTTCTATCAGAGCAGAGGCAATATTAACAAAAGTGTGGCAGAGTCAGGACCTATAACCAGGCATCCTAGCTCCAGATTCTGTGCTTTTGGAGTTTACTATTTTTCCTCCCCCTGATTTTCTATAGAACAAATAAAGTCCACACCTTTTAACATGCCAACCAGGTGGCATTTGTCCATCTTGTGGAATGGCTGAGCAATAGCTATGCAACAGGTGTGGGGCAGACATCCAGAAATACTGATGGGTGATTTCCGTGAGAGGTTCAGGAGCATGGGCCATCCTGGCTGGTGAGCTAGACAAACAGGACAGGTTGGACTGATTTCCCATGTGCAGTCCTTCCAAAGACAAGGACCAGATTCAATTATTTCAACTGAACTGGGGATCTTAAGGTTTACTAGCTGGCTGGCAAGCCACATTTGAGGCATTGTCAACCTGGGTCCTAGTCCAAAGCAAGCTCCTCTTAAGGATCCCCAAATGTAAACAATACTTTCTTTCTAGGGGCACCATATGCACCCATGGGAAGGTACTTCTTGTGTGGAAGCCAGGAATTAACTTGCTTCCCTCCTGAAAATATAGTGACTTGCAGTTTAGAGGTGCTCATAGATCACCTTTGAGGGTTTAAAGAAAAACCTGCAGTTGATTCAATAGCCCTCAGGTGACTGTAGCAATCCCTCCAAATTGGAGTTACCCTTAGCTACTTTGAGGAGCTTCTCTGAAGGGTAACTGACTTGTTGTTTATATTCACTTTGTAGATAGCTGTTCCTACAACAGGAAGGACATTCAATTAGAAAAAGTGATACGATACTTTTCTTTGACTTTCACTGAAGTGATCAATGGTACCAGTTTTGTGCTAAAAGGCATTCAGATTAGTCTCGACTAACTGACAAGCATGGTTATGCATGAGAGAATTGCCTAAGACTTCTTTTTTGGGGGGCTGAGGTGGAGAATGAGCAACTGCTAATATATTTTGCTCTACCTAAATTAATGTCTCCAGCTAAATAGAAAAGTCAATACAGAAGCTAAAGGTGAAGGCAACCAGGATTTCTAATGTAGACGCTCATGGTTTATGGTATTTGTTTAGCTGGTTAGGCCCTGGACCCAGCAGGGCATGGTTGGGGTCAATCCTGCAGGTCGGCCTCATCCTGTTGCTTGGAGTCTCGTCGACAGTCTTAATTAAAACTATTACTGGATGAGATTAATCAGAGTGGCTGATGTGGTGGTGTACTCGTTAGGAAATTCACTAGAAGCTGAGGTGGTGGGGAAATGAGAGGTGGAGATTGTTGGGAGACAATTTTCCTTGGGTCCCTTGTATTTCTGCATATCATGTGAACAGATATGATGATTGCCTTTGTTCTGGACTATCTTTTCAAGGATTTTAGCATGGTGAATAGTCTTGTAAGAGAGAGATAATGTCTCCTTCTACACCAAAGGTCAGACTTGTTTACACTTTTGGAAAATAGAGATAAAGCCTTCCTCTAGAGCAAAGGGCAGTCATGCTTACTGCCCATTATAAGAGATTTGGGTTCCCTAGTGTCTGGCCACATGCCAGGTTGAGCAAGCAGTGCGGGATAGGGTGCAGAGAGAATGAAGAAAAGATCTGGAGACAGAGTATGAAACATATTTGTTTATTGGGACTTATGTATAGGGAGTTTCCAGGGGCAGCTGGCTGGCTGAAGTTCTGCACCTGCTACCATGGGCAGAGAAGGAGGTTGCTTATATAGGCAGGGGACAAAGGCTATGTGTGTGCCAAGAGGAACCGTCTTTGGTATGACCAGCATTCCCAGGAACAGTAGCTCATGTGGAAGGGCTCTGTGTTCCTTCAAGACATGATGTTCTTTGAGTGAGATAAGATCTAGGTTGACCAGGTCCCCTACATCTAAGCTCTAAGTTCTTCTCCTGTAATACAACCCACTGTGTGTGTGTGTGTGTCTGTCACCTGATCCTCTTGGGTCACCCTGTTGGAGTTGGAACTCAGGGACCAGCATAAGTAAATGCTGAAACTCTGGCTACTAATATTGCTGTGAATAATGAAGTACTGTATTTCTAGAGTCTTGTGTCTTCTGCAAACATCCTTGAAACTGTGGCAGACTAGCTTGTTGGCTTGCAAATAGGGTAAAATGTCAGACCCTTCACAATTCTTGGCATGCTGGAGTAGTATTTCTCTTGGATTTCTTTCTTTCCATATCCAAAACAACCATGTGGTTATGCTACCCGTTAGACTACCCAAGATTCAACTGAGGGTAGCAAATAAGGGGCTAGACCTCTGGGATGGCAGAGGGGCAGTTCCATTCGGAGTTCACAGATATTCTCCTCCCCTTGTTAGTTACACTCTGTAGATTGGTGATGTACCACAATTTACGTAAGCAATCAATCATTGATGCGCTTTTAGGTTTTTAAAAGTTTTTTCCTATTAATAACATTGCTGTTGTGAATATTGTTTTGAATTTGTATTTTGGAATATGTCTGTATTCATAGGGAAAATTTCTGCCTAGGGAGTTCCTGGGTCAAAGTCCGTGCTTATTAAAATGAGCAAACAAATATACCATGAAAAATTTCTGTCCCACCTTTTCCCCTAGTTCTCTTCTCAGGTAGCCAGTGTCATCCTTTCAGAGATGTTTTATGTAAATACAATCCAAATACATTCACAGCCTTTTCCCTCTTCTCGTTTTCTTCTAAACAGAAATGATTACATATTTTGTACATTGTTTTGTATCCTAATTTTTTCTCTTAATTTTGTTCTTTTGAGAGCTTTCTATACCAGTCATAAGGAGCTCCCTCATTAGTTTTTTATGGCTTCATAGTTTTACAGTGTATGGACTTTCCTTCCCTGTACCCTATTGATCCTGTATATTTTTTAAACCTAACTGTCAATTACAGCACCACGGACACCATAGCTTATTCGGCTTTCCTATGGCTGTGGAATCAGTCTCAAATTAGGTTTCTTGTTTGGGAGCAATATTTTGTTTCCCTTAATCTTTCAGTGATTGCATTTTATACATCACGGGCTCCATCACTGGTTTATGTACATAATTCTCTAAGTATCAATACTGTTCATAATTACCCTTTTAATTAATTGGCTGATTTATTTTACATTGCTAATAAGGTATTCTTTTTACTTGTTTTTACGTTAGGTCCTGAATGCGTCCTCCAAGGGTTTCAAGGTTATAGCAGTTATCATCTGAAAGAGGGCAAGAAGCCTCAAGTCTCGCCAGAGAAAATTCCAGATGTTTCTACAAGAAGAAAACACTTCCAGAAATTTGGCTTCATTACTTTTTGCTTCCCTTTCTGGTTTCAGTTGTTAGCAAAAACCTGGAGTGGTTGTGATGGTTGTTTGCAAAGGTTGATCTTGGCTCAGTTTGAAAACTTTGATATTTGATGTTTGTATTCAAAATGGAAACAAAAGAGTTAAAAAGAATGATACAAGATTGAGGGAGGATAATAAGACTTTACAGAACTTACTAGCATACTTACATATTTTCTGCCCCAAAGTTGCTTGTTATGATGTTGACTTGTGCTTTGTATGTTTATCTCCGTACCTCTTTTGGTTTAAAGTTAATTCTAATTAAAACCCTAATTATTGATATTTGTGTTTACCAGGACTGGTGTTTGGCTTTGCAGTCTTTGAGTGTAATCTCATTTTGCTTGTTAATTGGTCTGCACTATTAGCTCATTTTAAAATGCTCAGAAAAATTCCGGAGACAAATGAGCATAATTAAATCAGAGCATTGGTCACTTCTTACTGCCTTTTTTCCCAATGGGCAGAGAAGAGAAGTAATTAAGTTTCCAATTGACATTTTAAGTAAGGATGAATGTCATTGCATTTAAGATGATCATTGTGAAATTTGATCATTATGAAATGGGAAAAGCAACATTTATTGAAAGATCCACGTAACAATGCTCTGATTGTGAGCAACATTTCAGACTTCATGGGGATGGCTTTTGATATAGAAGCACAGACTTTGAAATTAGATACCCCTGAGTTTGGGTCCTGCCTTTAACATCTACTATCTGTGGGATCTTGTTCAAGTCATTACCCTTTCTAAGTTTCAGTTTCCTTATCTTTAAAATGGGTAGAATAATAGCTGCTTCATAATATGTTTTAAGAATTAAATGAAGTAGCATGTGTCAAGTAGTTCATACATCCTAGGCACTTTTAAATGTGAATTTATTCTTCCTGCTAGCCTTAGATGATTTAGGGAGAGTCACTAGAAACAATAAACAGCAAGAGTGACAACAAAACTCCACTTAGGAAACCTTTCTCCCTTCAGGTCATTTAGATGAAGCCAGCCAGACCTTCTGAAGAGAAGCTTCTACAATCTTTGTTATCGATTTGATTGGGAACTCATCATAAACCAAAGAGATTAATCTGGGTTTAAGAAGCAGGGATTAGATAGGCTGTGAACAAAGAACATTTTGACTATCACTGTAGAAAATCTGAGCTGATCTAACACATTTTCTTTTTTATTATGTGGATGTATTTCTTTATTTTCACAACCAAATTAATCTTTTTCCCCCTCTGGTTAATTGGGAAATTATTTTTGTTACCTAGAATAAGAAAACATATGATATGGTTGAGTCCAGTAATTTATTCTTCAAATTGAAGCAACAGTTCTTCAAATAGTTTCACACAATTATCCCTTAAGTTTAAAAAAGTGTTCATTTCCTGTAATAAGATGTCTGAATCAGTGATTGAAAATGAGCATATGGACAGAATATGCCAACAAATGCATGCTTTCCAGTTTGGGAGTGGAGGAGGAGAGGTGGGAGGTGGAAGGGGGGGTGAATTGAGAGGTGGTTAAATCCCTGGGAAGATGGGAGTAATTGAAAAAAATAATCTTGAAAAAATTGGTGAACAATTAGTGCTAAATGAGCTGCATAGAAATCAAAACTAGCTACTGTATTTCGGAGGAAAAAGAGGTCCATAGACAGCAAAAAGCTAGGGAATGTCTAGTTATTCATTCATTTGTTCAACAAATGTTTGTTGAGTGACTATGATGTGACAAATAGAGCTAAAAACTGAAGAACATATGGGGGAACAAAATCACATTTGTTATAGGAAGGAAGCAGACACAATTTAAAGTCAAACACTTTATTCAGTTTACAAACGAAAGCCACATAGATGCATCTAAAATTACCGTTCTAATTATTGTGAAAATTACCACTTTAAAAACTTTTACATTTATTTTGACAAATAAAAGTTGTATGTATTTAAGATGTACAATGTGATGTTGCGATGTATATACACATTGTGAAATGATTACCACAGTCAGACTAATTTACATCTCCAACACCTCCCACCGTTACCCTTTTTGTGTGTGTGGTGAGAACACTTGAGATCTACCATCTTTGCAAATTTCCAGTATATGATCCATTATTATTAACTATAGTTGCCATGCTGTATATTGGTTCTCCAGAACTTTCTCATCTTATAACTGAAAGTTTGTTCTCTTTGATCAGTTATCTGCCCTTTTCCCTCACCCAACTGCCTTGGTAAACACCATTCTATTCTCTGTTACTGTAAGGTTGATCTTTGTTTTCAGATTCCACATACAAGTGAGATAATGCAATATTTGTCTTTCTGTGTGTGGCTTATTTCACTTAACATAATATCTGCCAGGTTTTCACAAATGGCAAGATTTCCTTCTTCTTTTTAAAGACTGAATAATATTCCATAATATATATATACACACATATATACATCACATTTTAAAAAATTCATTCATCTATTGATAGGCACTACTATTTTTTGGTGTGGAAGATTGGCCCTGAGCTAACATCTGTTGCCAGTCTTCTTTTTGCATGAGGAAAATCATCCTTGAGCTAAAATATGTGCCAGTCTTCCTCTACATTCTATGCAGGATGCCACCACAGCGTGGCTTGATGGACAGTATGTAGGTCTGTGCCCAGGATCTGAACCTATGAACCCTGGGTTGCCAGGGTGGAGTGTATGAACTTAATCCCCATGCCACCAGGCCAGCCCCGATAGGCACTACTTTTAAAATGAAAATATATAATGAAATGAAAACCTATCTTACACTATACACAAAAATTAACTCAAAATAGATTAAAGACTTGAATGTAAGACTGCAAATTATAACATTCCTAGAAGAAAACGTAGGCAGTAAGCTCCTTGACCATGAGGCTTTTGGCGTTGGTTTTTTGGATTTGACGTCAAAAGCAAAGGCAACAAAAGCAAAAATAAACAAGTGGAACACAGCAAAGGAAACCATCAACCAAATAAGAAGACAACCTACTGAATGGAAGAAGAAATTTTCAAATTGTATATCTGTTAAGGCGTTAGTATCCAAAATATGTAAAAAACTCATACGACTCAATAGCAAAAAACCAAATGATTAAAAACTGGGCAGAGCATCCACATAGACATTTTTCCAAAGAAGATATACAGATGGACAACAAGCACATAAAGGGATGCTCAACATCACTACTCATCAGGGAAATACAAATCAAAATCACAATGAGATATCACCTCACACCTGTTGGAATGTCTATCACCAAAAAGACAAGAAACAACAAGTGTTGGTGAGGATGTAGAGAAAAGGGAACCCTTGTACACTGTTGTTGGGAATGTAAGTTGGTGCAACCACTGTGGAAAACAGTAGGAAGGTTACTTAAAAAATGAAGAATAGAACTACCGTATGATCTAGCAATTCCACTTCTGGGTATTTATCTGAAGAAAACAAAAACACTAATTTGAAAAGATATATGCACCTCCATGTTTGTTTCAGCATTATTCACAATAGCCAAAACATGGAAACAACCTAGGTGTCCACTGACAGATGAAAGGATAAAGAAAATGTCATATACATGTATTTACACACACATATGCAGTGGAATATTATTCAGCCATAAAAAAGAATGAAGTCTTGCCATTTGTGACAGCATGGATGGATCTTGAGGGCATTACGCTAAGTGAAATAAGTCAGACAGAGACAGACAAATACCCTATGACCTCACTTCACGCACACAAAACACACACACAAACTCCCTCCCCAAAACGGAGCTCCTAGGTACAGAAAACAGATCGGGGGTTGCCAGAAATGGGGGGTGAGGGATGGGCAAAATTCTTGAAGGAGTCAAAAGATATGAAATTCTGGCTGTAAAAAAAATAAATCATAGGATTGTAATGTGCAGTGTGGCGACTATAGCTAGTAATACTTTATTGCATATTTGAAAGTTGCTAAGAGAGTAGATCTTAAAAATTCTCATCACAAGAAAGAAAAGAAGTTTGTAACTATGGTGATGGATATTATCTAGATTTATTGTGGTGATAATTTTGCAATATATACAAATATTGAATCATTACACTGTATACCTGAAACTAATATGATATGTCAATTATACCTCAATAAAAAAACGAAATGACAATCTTCCTTTTCACCCATTTGACTCCATTTTCCAAAGTACTCACTTGTGCCTATCCATCCCAACCTCTTCCTAATTTTATATAGACCTGGCTATAGACGCATACATTATACACGGTCACACAGATGCCTGCATATATACCTTAAATCACAAAAATGGAGTCATGCTATGATAACTGCTCTGCAATTCATGTTATTGGATCTGTGGGCTAGTGTCCTAGAAAAAGAAATGCTAGGTTAAAGGGAATGCATGTTTCACAACTTCATGGACAAATTACTTTCCCATAGGTTATATTGATTTATATTGTGAGACTGCCAGGTTGCCCAACACTCCCACCAGCACTCGATGTTATCTTTTTGAGTCTTCCCATTCCCATGGGCAAAAATTATTTTCTTACTTTTGTTTCATTTGTAGCCCCTTTATGTTTATAAGCCATTTGTGTTTGTTTTCAGTGAATTGCCTGCTAGTATCCTTTGCCCATTTTTCCATTGGCTTATTTGTCTTCTTCTTATTAATTTATTGCAATTATTTATACATTAGGAATATTAGCCTTTTGTCTGTTATGTGTTACAATTTTTTTCTCCTTGTCTGACATTAGATGACTTTTTAAAAAAAATTTTTTTGCTGAGGAAGATTTGCTCTGGACTAACATCTACCGTCAATCCCCCTCTTTTTTATGTATGTGGGCCACCACCACAGCATGGCCACTAACAGACAGTGGTGTAGCTCTGTGCCCAGGAAGTGAACCCAGGCAACTGAAGCGGAGTGCACTGAACTTACCCACTGGGCCACCAGGGCTGGCCCTAGGTGACTTTCTCAACAGTGTCTTTCAAGATATAAAAGTTGTATCTTTTCATGTAGTCAAATCTGTCACATTTTTCTCTATTAACTCTTTGTTTTCTATCTTATTTAGAAAAGGTCCTCCCCATGACCCATCAAAAAGTTGTAGTATATTGTCCTATCTATATGGATTAATATTTTTAAAGATATATTGCTTACATTTTAATATTTAGTATTTTATATATGTTGAGAGATTATGAATTCACTTAAAATTCTTTGAAATCAGAACTAGTTCTCCCATTACAACTTATTATATGGTCCATCTTTTCCCAAATTATTTGTAATGTCAGCTTTGTCATATTTCTACACTAGTACCACACTGTTTGGATTAATAGTAGCTTTTATAATATTTTTCATATTTGGTGGGTCAAATACCCATTTGCGATTCTTCCTCATCAAAAATTTCTCAGTAATTCATTCATATTTATTTTGTCATATGACATTTAGGCTCTTTAGTTTCAAAATCCTGCTTTGATATTCAAATTAGAGTTTCACTATGTTATGTATCTATTCAGAAGGGATTAACATCTTAAGACGTTTTGTCTTCTCATTGTGAGTAATGGATGTTCTCTTCACTTATTTAGGTCTTTCATTATGTCCTAGAATGAAATTTTATTCATAGAGCTCTTATGTTCTTCTCACTAAATTTATTTCTAGATATTTAGTAGTTTTTGCCACAGTTGTGAATAAAATACTTGTCTTATTTTAATTTCTAACTGTTTATTTCAATATATGGAAAAGCTATTGATTTTTTGTTTATTTTTCTTGTCTCCAGTAATCTAATTTAATTATTAGTATATATTTTAGTTGAATATTTTATACTTGGGGCTACAAAATTATATTACATGGAATAATGATAATTTTGTCTTTTCCAATATTTATGCCAATTATTTCATTTTTTTGTCTGGTTACATGAGCTTGAACCTCAAACAATATGGTGACAGTGGACATGCCTTTCTAATCCTTTAACATAATAAAAGTATCTTTAATGGTTCACTAATTCATCTGTTTGTGGCTGATTTTTGAAAATTGCTCTTCATTAGAAGATTTTGTTTTAACTTGGAGGAAATAGTGAAGTGTGAGAAAAATGAAGTAATTAATGTGCACATTATTAGAAACAAGACTTTGGGGGATAATGGCCCAAATATCTGAATCAGGGAGACATAGTGGAATTTCAGTCATGCCAAAGAAAAATACTTGCTTGATTCTACACCAAAATTATTGCAACAAAGCAGGTGCTCACATTCTCTATATAGTAGAAATATGGGATAGAAAAATCATGAATTATGAGTCAAAAAATATTTTCTCTCCATATCTCTTAAATTTGTACCTCACCAATTTAATTCTGGGCAAAAACTAGTTTCATAATCACAGCATATGTTCGTGTGACATTCTTCAATTAGCAAGAAATCAAAAATAACCCAGTAACAAAGCAAAAAGAAGTGAGAACAGAACCAAAATCTCTAAAATTCCTCCACATGCTGTAATGATTCTCTGAATAGCTTTAGCATGAGAAAGACTTTTCTCAATCTCTATATTTTTGTCTTCTTGATTTTAATGTTGTTCTCTCACTTTGCTTTTGTGTACTCCTTTCTCTGTCTCTTCTCTCATCTGCCCCATTCCTTTGTTTTCAGGGTGCGCGTCTGTGCCTACCTGCATGCGTGCACATCTGTGTCTGCATAGTGGGGGAGGTGCGTGTCTGTTATCTCTCTGTATCTCTCTGGTCTTGATGTCTCCTTCTGTTACTGATTCTTAGTCATTTTCTCTGTTTTTCTATCCCTCTCCTATTCCTCAGTAAATGTTATCTGTCACAGCCACACCCAAGGGACAAACCAAGTAACCAATTTAGTACGTCTTCCACAATACATTCAGCAGCTGGAACATAAACCCAACCAAAACATCATTGTGTTGACAACTCCTCAGGCAACCATCCTCTTGACCACACCCATCTTTCATGCTATTTTCATTACACCTTGAGAAAACAACCCATCTGCCACTTTGAAAAAGTATTAATGCGTTGATAATTTATTAACAGAGATTCAGGGCAAAATACGCTAAGCTCTTTATCATCTTTGCCTCTCTTCACTGGAAACAGAATTAGGATCAGCACTTAACAATGGGTAGAACAAATGAATAGTCCTGAGGCAGGCTGCCCAGAGTTCATTCAGGCAATCTTGAGGAGACTTGGAAATCTTAATACTTCACATTTTTTAGAGCTCTGACACAACAGACTTATTTTTTTTGTCTGAAAACAAGGCCAAATAGCATGGTATGGCAGATTATGGTAGACGCTTATGTTGGTTCTCTGAACCTGCATTTTGTTCTCCTCCTTTGTGGGGAGGGTGAAAAACTATCAATGACATTTCCAAACTCACTTACAGCTAGGGGTCCGGATGCGAATGAGGTTCTGCCAATTAGAAGCACTGGGACAGAGTGGGGAGGCGGAAGAGGCTGGCTTCCTGACAAGCACTTGGGCTGAAGGGTGCTGGGGACTCGCTTCAGTCTTTCTTTTGCAGCCTCTGGCTTTGTGGGTGTGAGCCTTCAGGGCTGCGGCAGCAGCAGTAGGAGCAGAAGCTTCAAAACTCTGAACAGGAGCTAACTGATGGGACTTTGCCACGGGAGTGGCTGCCTGACTTTAGGTTGATTGCATATCCATATTTCTGGAATAGTCCTGATTTATACCCATTATACAAGTGTCATTATTAATAGGGCCCCTCTTACTCTAAAAAAATGCTCCTCGTTTAGACAGTAAATGTAGTAGCCCTACCTCCAATTCTCCAATTCTTCCAGTAAGATTTTGTAAATACCTAATTACCTGTATTTAAATTCTTTCTGTTTGAAATGCCTAGAGTGGTTACTGTTTCCTCAGCGAAACTTGACTGATGTCAAAGAGAAACCAAGCTGGACACCAGTTAATGGCAATAACGACAGATTTTGTTTAATAGTAACTGTCGCAATAGGGGAGAGAACCCAGTGTGACCTGAGCTCAACTTTGCTGAAATAAGAGGCAAGAGACTTTGTAAACACTGAGGTGTGCAAAAGGAGGGAAACTGAAGAGCTAGAAGGGGGTGTTTGGTCACTAGGCCATTTGGCTAATTGGGCATATCCAGAGAAGCAACAAACAGTATTTTTATGACAGGGAGTGGTTGTACAAACTGGAGCAAGCTGTCCTCTCCCACAGGGGCTGGGAACCAGAGTGAGTTATCTCCTTGAACGTTTGCATTTCAAAGAGACGGCTCCCAGGTCCTTGAGGAGACAGTTTGAGTGGTAGAAGATTTACATCTCAAAGGAGCCCAAAAATGATTTGCAATTGCAAACTTTCTCAGGCAGCATTTTAAGAGGTGTTGGATGACATCCCAGGGACACAGCCTTAAGCTACTGGGAGCCATGCTTCTAGAGTTAGGTCAAGAAGAGAGTCTTCATCACTGATAGACCTGGGATTGTGGGATTTAGCATAAACTACTTTGGGAATGGCATTTAATACCCAAACATCATGTTACATAGAGCTTGACTCCTGCATTCACCTCTTTTGAAAATGTCTACAAGAGGATCAGTGTGGCCCCTTCTGCAAGACAAACAGGAATGTGGAATTAGAAGCTCTGGGGTATACATTTATAAACATATAATAAAACAGCATTTTTTTCCCTATTGTTAGTGTGGGTTTTTAAAAGATATTTACTCTGATATTTATCACCTCAATTCCTATCCCTCCACAGGCAGAGAAGAAGCAAAGGAAGACTAAAATATTATAACTTGTGAATATCATGCTGACCATGAGGGGTCTAATTTGTGACCTGTACGTTAAAAAGGAATCTGGAGGCACTGCTGTCCCTATTTCTGAGCAGCCACCTTAAGCTTCCTGGAACTCTCTCTGAGTCTGGGCTGCTGGGGATCGTCTGAATTTCTCATCAAGACAGTCAATATTTCCAGATCAAGAATTTGAGGACAGAGGTGAAGTTTATTCCGAATCTCTAAAACATTTCTCAACCCCGTGGAGGGAAAAATTTATTTGTTCTTCAGAATGAGGCACAAAACACATTTCATTATACTACTTTGCCTGACACTTGATTTATTTTACCAGTGGATCCATTTTTATAAATAGAAAGCAAATTATTATGCCTGAGCGACTTCAAAGCCTTCCCCTCATTCTGATTTGCGGCCGTGTTGCTTCCACGGAGCGCATCAGGGGGCTGCGCGTGCATGGGAGTGAAGAGGAGAAAGGGAGGAGAGGAGCAAGATCTAAAGAAACGATGAGGAGGGGCAAGTTGCCAGAAGCTCAACAGTTTGAAATTATAGCCTGGGTGAATTACTTGTTGTATTTCCTCAACTGAACTAAAGCTTGCTGTCTTGGAAAGAAAACCAAGAAGATTAATTCCTGAGGTGGGCAGTAAAAGATCACACATATTCCAAGGTGGTTAGACTAGACTCTACAGAGAATATTTTCACACAAAGTTTTGCATACCCAGGCCCTTTGTATAAACATGATCTGGAGAGAGTGGTATGGAGAAAATAAAAAATTTCAAGCATTTCAACATTGATTATTTTCCCCCGTCTTTTGATTTTATTTTGAGGAGGGTGGAGAAAGAGAGAACTTCTTAAGAACAATCTTAAACGAGTCAGTTCAAGATAGATAATTGCTGGTGAGGACTAAATTATGCACTATTTTAATGTTTTTTAAAGACAGACTTTATTTTTCACAGCCGTTTTAGGTTCACAGCAAAATTGAACAGAAGGCACAGAGATTTCCCATATACCCTCTGCCCGACACATGCATAGGCTCTCCCATTATCAACATCCTCTACCAGAGTGGTACTGTTTGTTACAACTGATGGACGTACAACAATAACACATCATCACTCATAGTCCATAGTTTACCTTAGGGTTCACTCGTGGTATTGCACATTCTATGGGTTTGAAAAAATGTATAATAACACGTTCCATCATTATAGTATCAGACAGAGTAGTCTCACTGCCCTAAAAGTCTTCTGTGCTCCACCTATTCAACTGTTGATCCTTTTATTGTTTCCATAGTTTTGACTTTTCCAGAACATCTTATATTTGGATTCACACAGTATGTGGCCTTTTCCTATTGGCTTCTCTCACTTAGTAATATGCATTTCAGTTTCCTCCCTGTCTTTCCACAGCTTGATAGCCATTTCTTTTTAGCACTAAACAATATCCCATTGTCTGGATGCACCACAGTTTATTTATCCATTCACCTGACTGAAGGACATCTGAATTGCTTCCAAGTTTCAGCAATTATGAATAAAGCTGCTATAAACATCCATGTGCAGGTTTTTGTGTGGATGCAAGTTTCAACTCCTTGGGGTAAATACCAAGATCATGATTGCTGGATCGTATTGAATGCGTATCACTACTTTAACTTTCATAAGATTCCTCACCATTCACTCCATCTTCATGTAGATAAACTGGTATTATGTTTTCAAGGGCCCAAAATATTCATGAACTTTGTTTTCTTTTATTTGGAAAGGACAAAGCACATTTGATTTCTAAACTCTTTGTTCTTTTACGGAATGGAGTGAAATCTCTGAGCTAAAGCATATTGCTAAGAACTTGGAATGCCTTGTGTGGACTCTGTGTACTGAACTCTGCTTTGGTTCAGAGTTTAATTTCCTTTGAAGAATGCTCCTTGGATCTCAGTGCTTTTCCTGAGTTTCTGGTATGTGAAACTTATTTTCTCAATTGACATTAAGGAGGATCTGGGCTTATTTTTAAGAATTACAGATAGCCAAGCAATGTGCAAATACTATAATTTACCTATACAGAACAAATCAAATATGCCCTTTAGAACTGCATGGCTTAGCACCAAACACATTTTTAAACACTGTCGTATCTCCTTCCTCTCTTCCCTCTCTTTTTCCTTCCCTCCATCCTACCTTCCTTTCTTCCTTCCTCTCTCATATATTTAACAGTTACTATAAGCCAGACTGATAGTAGCTAGAGAGAGTGAAAAGTAAAGTAGTATGGAAATATAAGTAGTAACTCTGTAAGCTTTGCCGGATAAGACAAAGGCTGGAGTCCAAGGACACGCTTAATAACTCTGAAAACAAAGTACCGTGAGGAAAATATGTTGGTGGAGATATAGTTCCAGAAACTGCACATGAAAACATGCATGGTCTGCAACTTATGAGGTTTTCTTAGCATAATGGTAGACCAATGAATATTATGACTAGCACATTTTTCAGCTGTTAAGCAAATGATGACACTTCTTCCCTTCTCCCCTCCCCATCACCCAACTAACCCTACTACCTTAGATTTGTTCATTACCACTGACTTTGTTTGAAGGAAGGTTTGTCCTAGTTGTGATCTCTCAAAAGCGAACCCTGAATGAAAGGATCCCGGTGGAGGTAGGGTATCTGGGGGGATCCCAGGATGCGTAAGTAGAAGAGAAGGTGAGAGATGGAAGGGAGAAAACCCACAGGAGAGTGCGCTACGTGAGGTGGGTTAACTTTGCAGGCCGTGGGGTTCAGCCCAGCTGGGGATGCTCCCAGGAACTTAGAATTATCTCACTGAGGGACAAGGAAGTTGGGATACTCCTTTCCTTCCCTCATTGTTGAGGGTTGCTCCTTGTGTTGACTTCCCAGCACTTCCAGAATGCCCACAAGTATGGATAAAAAGAGCCTTGCACCATAATGGCAAGAGTGTGGAAATACAAAGCATGCCTGAAACAGAATAAAGTCAAGATTTTTACATGGTCTTCTGTGCAGGCAAGCAGCCTGAGCAATCTCTCATGGGCCAGGGAGAGCCTGCAGATGGAGGGACAGATAGGAAAGGGTGTTTGAGGTGGGAAGTTGTCAGTGTGCCCAGAGATTGTCCATGAGAACTACAGGACCTCAGAGGAGGCCAGAGGGGATATGGGAGAGGGTGGGGCAACCATGTCTGGATGGGATTTAAAGTGTTTAGTTTTTCCTTGGTGAAACTTGAACCATATTGAGATGAATGCTTCAAAGCCTCCTCAGTGGTTGCTTTTTTGTGGGTACCAAGTCTGCACATGCTATGTGCATATTGGGACAGTTGTAAAGACACTATAAAAGGTCCCCAGTGTGAGCAGTGTGAGGACAGTAGGGTCTTTATGTTCCAGAGCTCATCATCATGTAGGGGAGGAAGACATTCCCTCTACTCACTCTGGGTCCTTGTGGATGGAGAATGAATTTATTCACATGAGACAGAATAACAGGAGAAAATTAAACAAAGTTTTATAACATGTATACATGGGAGAGGCTCAGGCAACCTGAGCAACTCACCAAAATGGCTGAAGCCACCACCTGAAATATCATCTGCAGCTAAACACAAAGGAGCATGTTGGGGGTGGAGGGAGTCAGTTACGGGAGATTACCAGACAAGTGCAGTAAACAGGAGTCAGGTTATTATGCAGACTTAAGTCCTTGCCTTCTGCTTTGATAAGAGTTTCTAGAGATAAGGTCATCCCCCTTCTTCCTGGTACAGAGAGGGAAACCCCTTTACAGATGGAGATTTCCTTTACAAATGTAAATGTCTCTTAACAAAGTGTAAGTCAATTCTACTTTTCAGGGTTTCTTTCCTGTCTGCAGTTTTTAAAAGTAACCAGCCCAAAATAATCCTCATGCCAAAGAGACATATCTTGGGGTGGCCAATTCCAGTCCCCCACAACCACACTCAGTGCAATGTGTCAGCATCTCACTCCTTTAAGAATTGCTTTTTCAGGGAAGCATATTGTAAAGTTTAGTAAAATTATTCCCTATAAAATTATGTGGAGATTCTTACAGGGAATTCTTTACCTATTAAGGACTAAATAAAAATACTTTTAAAAATAATGATTCTTTGGCACTTTCAGAAAGCAGTTGAAAACTACTTGTTGACCTAAGTGTATTGTTAACTTCTACAAATCGTATTTTATATATATTTATCATTCAATTTGGTACCTTTTTTTAACTTTTAGCATAAAAAACAGTCACATTTCAGGACAGTCATTTGAAATGGGATGGTCAAGGGTATTATTTCTGCCTGAATGGCAATAAGCTGTCAACAGTTCATCCAACAAACCAAGTATAGGAAGACAAAGTGTAATTTATAGGCAAAAAGACAACACTTACAATGGAGGATGCTTTTGCATAATTAGTGAAGCAAGGACTGAGATACTGATTTTATTATAATGAGGGATAATATAAAGACAACTAAATTCCAAGATCTTCATGCATTTGGAGAATGTTCTTTTTAAAGAGAATGATCTTACATGCAGTACCCAAAGTTGGGCATTTATAAATAAATGTGGATATTTTTCAACTTTATGCTGTCTTCTGTGTATTCTTCTTATGCACAGGCAGAAATTAAGTCAGTAGCTAGTCAAGGCCATTAACTATGTGTAGTGGTCTGTGCTACTAAAAATAATTCTGTAGTATTGAATTTACATGTAATATTTGACATCTGTTGCTGACACAGTCCGTAACTGGGGAAAATTATCTGGAAGATCTGACAAATCTTTCTTGAAATAGGTTGAGGAGGAGGAGTAGCTGATCTGTCTCACGTGTGGAATAGTTCATTCTTTTCATGCTTATTCAATGTCTATTATGTACATTGTTAAACTGTAAAAATAATAGGATATAGTACGTTTGTTTGGAGTACTCACAGTCTCTTGCGGGGAGGCAAATATGTAATCTTTTTGCATCATATTTCCCGTTTCTTGGTGACAAAAATGTATTCCTTTACAAGTCTCTAAGGTTAGGTCAAGTAAAGAGAGCGTTTATGATCATTCTCCTGGATTAGGATTTTTAACTATCTTTTCAGAAAGGTTTAAACCAAAAAGACTACTTTTACTGAGTTTTGCTCATTTCTCATCATTAAAATGAGTGATTGGCTGGTTGCTATTTAATTCCCATATAACTATAATTCTTTATTGTAATATAAACATAGTTGTAATATAAACATAGTTATAATTCCACACCCAATTATAAATGAGTTAGGGAGTAGGGTTGGGGAGAGTGGAAAAGTCTCACAAGAAAAAGAAATTGTGGCTCCCACGTTAAACATCTTTGATAACCTAGTATGTACTACCATGCACATTAGAGCGTGTTTACTCAGACATAATGAGAATTTTCTATGACTGAGTATGCAGCTATGAAATTTCACGGTCTTGTTTTCTGAATCATTCATCTGACTGAAACTTCTTAAATTTTTTATATTTTAATTTACACCCATCTTGTAAATTTGTGATACTCAGAAAGTCTACACAATTGCATATTGAAATCTGAGAAAAATACAGGCAGTCGGCTTCACTTTAAATTTGTCAGATGTAGCGCATTCTTGGAACGCATGTGATTAAATAATTCGGGGCAATTTTGCTTTGGATATAATCAAGACAACGTAAAACTTCCCAGCAGCAGATGAGCTGGAAGAACCAGCTGTGGCAGACCCCTGGGAGAGAGAAATGTTTTATTTTGTTATGTTTGGTTCGCAGCCTCATTTTAATTTTTATTAGATTAGGCTTTTCTTTTTGACTTCTTTTCCTACAGCCCCTTTGTGAGGATAATATTACAGGGCCTTTAAAAATAGCCTATTGAAGCAAGAGAAACTGATAAGACACCACTATGGGATGGTGATTTGGCTATAAAAATTTTCTCTGAGCCAGATGATACGTTTATGACTAATTTCATTCAGATTTGCTCATTTAGTATTGGCACTATTTCAAGTCAAAAAAGTGTTCTCTCTTTCAAAGGATATTGTTAATTTATAAGATGCCTAAGAGATGCTGTTGAGGTTGGGGACAAAAACGTATGGCATATTCCAATGTGTCTATTTATCCCCTAACGCTTGGCATGCAAATGGCAATGGAAGTCCAGAAAGCTATTGGACACCATCTTGGACAAGTACCCAGACCCTGGAGCCACTGGAGTTTGGTAAGGATGCCTCAGTAAGGGGAGGGCGATGGAGAAGGGCACTAAGGGATATAGGTATTATTTTTGCAGTTTTGCATTCAGGTACCTGGGAAATCCGGTAAGACTGATAAAATTATCTAGTCCCTTCTATGTGTCAGAGCTCTGCGCCATATAGCTCACTGTTATCTAACGTAATCTTTTCAAAGGGTCTTTGAGATAATTACTCTCCCTGTAGGCAGAACTGCCCCAAGTCTTACCTGTCTGAGGGTACAGATGAGGTACTGTTAACACTGACATCCAAATTGCAATGACACTTAGCCCTCCCTGTGTGAGAGCCACCCTTCCAGTCTCTCCCCATGGGTGTCTCACGTGGGCTCGAGAGCAAGGCTATTTCTGTTCTTCCACTGCTTCCCACACTGATGTGGTCACCTCCTATGCTGGGAATGCTCTCTCTAAGCTTTTTTGCCAAACGGAGCCACTCTGGGTTGGTGGCTACCCCTGGATCCCTCAGCACCAAGTCAGTGGCAGCATGGGGTGCTGTAAGAAGGTAAGAGGGGTTCAGGATAAAGGATGGCTTTATCCCCATCTCTGTGTAGCACCTTTTCACCTGGGCCTGAAGTGGCACTGCTTGTACCATTATTCCACACACACCCTACCCCCACTCCCCCAATTATTGATTCATCAACTGTTCTCAACTCCTCTTTCCGTTGGGGCTCAAAAGTAATCCCCAGTACATACGAGGAGACAGAGAGACAATGCCCCTTTACTCTCGTCATCTTCCCCATCCCCTTCCTCTTTCAGGTGTCCTCTCTTCTCTACCCATTCTCTTTCTTTAGATCAAAGATTAAAAACCCTCATGCATATCAAATCAGGCAATAAACATCTGAAGGGATCACGCGTCCACCAGTCCCACACACAGATGGCCAGACTCTGAAAGTCCTTTTGGAATCAGCTGGGGAAAGTGGCTAAAACAATGCATGAGCTGTGGCTGAAACACAGGGCAGTGTGACGGCAAAGGGTTGTGTTCTTCAATAAGCACGCCACTTCCCAACACACAGGTCTGGAACTTTCCTTGTTTCTGACTCAACCTACTCTAGAAGACTTTTGTCAGAAAAAACTCATTTTTGGGGCCAGCCTGGTGGCGCAGTGGTTAAGTTCACACATTCCACTTTGGCAGCCTGGGGTTCACTGGTTTGGATCCTGGGTGCAGACCTAGCACTGCTTGTCAAGCCATGCTGTGGCAGGTGTCCCACATATAAAGTAGAGGAAGATGGGTATGGATGTTAGCTTAGGGCCGGTCTTCCTCAGCAAAAAAAAAAAGAGGAGGATTGGCAGTAGATGTTAGCTCAGGGCTGACCATCCTCAAAAAAACAAAACAAAACAAAACAAAACCCATTCTTTTTTTTTTTTGGAGGAAGATCAGTCCTGAGCTAACATCTGCTGCCAATCCTCCTCTTTTTGGCTGAGGAAGACTGGCCCTCAGCTAACATCTGTGCCCATCTTCCTCTATTTTATACGTGGGATGCCTACCACAGCCTGGCTTGCCAAGCGGTGCCATGTCCACACCAGGATCCGAACCAGCAAACTCGGGGCTGTCGAAACGGAAGGTGCAAACTTAACTGCTGAGCCACCGGGCCGGCCCCACAAAACCCATCCTTGATACCTAATATATAATGGCTCTGAGGAAAAGAGAAATAAGAAGTGTGGAAAACTATTCTGAATTTTGCTATCTAAAAATATCATGTTATTTGAAAGTTAATCATATGCAGGGGTACTAAAAAGCATCATATCATGAAAATACGACCCAAAGAACAATGGACCCTGGCAGGAGAAACTTTCCATTTTCATGACCTTTTGAAGGAAGCTGTGATGTATTATGTTTAGATGTTTGATTAATTTTTAAACGTCTTTAATTGTGTCTTTCATGTTGTACCGAACAATGCACATTAATCTCCACATTTTAGTTTGCTAGAATGTCTGAGTTTGCTTCACAACTCAACTCTTCTGTGTTTCATGAAGAAGAGTGGGCTGCCCCCGTCTCTGGCCAAGGCTGTGAGATCTGTGCTCTGCTCTGGGGCCCACGGCGGAGGTTCCAAATGCATTCCGAGCAGACGCTGAGACCAGCTGCAGCTTCCTTCTCTGCACTCCTCGGAAAATGTTTGCATTGCAACTGTCACTCTTCCTCCCACTGTGCTTAATGTCCCTGACAAAATATTAAGGCACCAGAAACCCCACTGTTTAATAATAGTATAGACTGTAATACTTTCTTGGTGCTTTTAACTTTTAAAGCACTTTCCTCCCATAATCATATTTTATGTTGATAACAATCCTATCGGAGGGCGGGAGCTGGGGTTACTAGGTAGCTTGTGCATGTGACAGAGAGGGAATGGTCGAGACGTGTGCCCAGGACTGTCCACTCTGTGGGTAACCTCACTCTTTCATTTGAGTCTGTTGATTTGAACAGATGTAGTCAGAGGCCTTGGTTATGTCTCCATCATTTTGAAAAGCCATTTAGAAAAAACTGACGATGAATTATTTATTCATTCGTTTTTGCATTCATTCGTTATAAGATATTTATAAACACCTACTATTTAGGTCTGTGGATATAGCTGGGGGAAAAACAGTAAAAAAACCCCTCGAGACTCATTCTAGCAAGCAATAAGCACATACACAAGACAAATAAGTAGGCTGTGAATAGCGCAGCCTGGTGATGAGTGCTAGGGAGACAAACGCAGCAGGATGGGGACTGGCCGTGGCTGAATTTTAGGCAAGTCTCCCAAGGATGGCCTCACTGGGAAGATGGCGTTTGTGTAAAGACTCAAAGGACAAGGACAAGAAGGAGAAGGCTTATATAGGTTATTTTATAGCTTATAGTTTTTGAATTGCCTTCCTATTTATAATGTCATTTGGATCTCACCAGGGAGAATTTACAGATGAGGAACTTCGGCTTCAAGGATTTGCCCAAAGTCAGGCAGCCAGTTAGAATCCAAGCCGGACATAGAACTTTTTGAAAAAAAATCCCTAGTCACTATTGTTTCCACTGTACAAACTCTGCCTCTATAAACCAAAACTGAACATCTTTTGGGGGGCCAGAGAAAAATAGATTTAATGTTTTTACAATACAATTTAAAAATCCACTGTTTCAACTTACAATGCAGAAATTAAAGTCTTTTAAGATCTTTTATCACACTTGAATCATATTCAATTACTCAAATTTAGTACAACTCACTGTTTTAACAACTTTTCATTTTATCTACTTCAATTCAATTAAATTAATTTTATTAAGGGCCAGTTATGTGTGCAGGAAACTGTTCTGTTTTGCGTACAATAGAGTAGGATCGAAAAGCTTGAATAGTCACCTGAGCCATCAAGGCGTTCATTGGACTGTTTTTGTGATCGTGACAAACTAGATCCTCGAGGTCTTAGTTCTTGGGGTCCTGGTTCTGGTGATGGCATATAGGACACAAATATTTTTATTCCATACCCTCTAGTAGATAACCATCCTCAGGAAGTGGGTCCTCATTTCTTATTTGCAAAATCTCAGAAATATGAGTGGGGATAATTGTTCTTATTAACATTTTTCTTAAGATAACAAAATGCACAAAGTTGTTCCCCAATCCCTTAGACCCAGAGGACAAATAAGGATGCTTTTAGTTAATGAAAAGGCTCCTTGATGGCTCTTCTCATTCTTAAGATGGAGAAGAATGAGAAACGTAGCTGTAGCTTTCTTTCCATGACCCTGAGCATTTAATGCAGATTTTTCTTTAAAGCTAAGTGAAGGACTGAGTCCTTCTGGACTTGTTTTACATTGCTCAGAATTTTGTGGTACCCAGCAGGCAGCAACTTGGCAACGGTTTGCTAAATTGCAGGGGAGCATGGTATTCACACTGCATCATCACCAGGCCTGTGGGGGAACCAGCAGGAAACACAGGAGGTGATCTTAGACTCCCATGTTACAGTCACTGCAGCTGCAAATTGCATTTTTCCCAGGCCACTTTGAAAAACCACCACTTCATTAGGCAACGGATGTGCTCACCAACATCATCTCTGCCTCCTATAGTTCTTGCAGTCTCTCGGCTTGTCTCTCTCCCTCCCTAATAAAATAAGCAATTTTCTCTAACTATGCTCACTGTTGTCCCTGTTTACTGAATTAGAGTTTCCAGGTTTGGTAATTGGGCTCCGGCAAATGTTGCAGCCACAAGTGGTTCTCCTCGCTCAGCTGCTGCTGCTCCCATGGCAACAGACGTGTTTACATTCACAACATCATTCAACTCTTTTTTTTTCCACCTCTGCAATTCAGGAAGAAGAAAAATTGATGTGTGAAAAGGGAAGATAGTGCCATGAAAAGGGACAGGAAAGAAAAAGGATTTTTAATTATAGGGATTAATAAAATATTCAAAAGGCAGAGCATGTTTGCTTTTAGAGGAAAGTAATGAAGGCAGGGGCTGGTGGCTTTGTGAGAAGCACAAAAATATTTTAAAATCAGGAATAAATATAGATCTTATTGCAGACTTGGAGGTAGAGTTAATCGTATTTATCATGAAGATAAGAATTGCTCTGGGGGCCGGCCCATGGCCGAGTGGTTAAGTTCGCCAACTCTGCTTCGGTGGCCCTGGGTTTCACCAGTTTGGATCCTGGGCGCGGACATGGCACCACTTGTCAAGCCATGCTGAGGTGGCGTCCCACATGCCACAACTAGAAGGACCCACAACGAAAAACATACACAACTATGTACTAGGGGGATTTGGGAGAAAAAGGAAAAATAAAATCTTTAAAAAAAAAAAAAGAGCTCTGAATTCAACTCCAGGAAAAGAAGACAGTGGTTCTCTCATAATCCTTTAAAGTTTTTTTCTCCCTGATCTTAAGACCTTTGGTCATTTTGCAATATATACAAATATCCAATCATTATGTTGTACATCTGAAATGAATACAATGTTATATGTCAATTATATCTCAATTAAAAAAAGATCTTTGGGCTCATTGTGGACTGAATGTTTGTGTTACCTCAAAATTTATATGTTGAAGTCCTAACCCCCAAAGTGATGGTATTTGGAGGTAGGGCCTGTGGGAGGTAATTAGGTTTAGAGCAGGTTATGGTTGGGGGGGCGGGCGAGTCCTCATGATGGCAGTGCACTTATAAGAAGAGGAACATACAGTCCAGAACTTTCTTTCTCTACATGCGTGCTCCAAGGGAAGGCCATATGAGCACACGTTGAGGAGGTGGCTGTCTGCAATCCGGGAAGGGGTTCTCACCAGAACCTGATCATGCCGCACCTGGTCTTCGCCTTCCAGCTCCCAGAACTTTGAGAAAACAAATGTACTGTCTAAGCTACCCAGTCTATGGTGTTTTGTGATAGCAGCTGCAGCAGACTAAGACAGGGCCCTATCATCGAGGCTGTGGAAATGAACTGTTCAGTCCTGATATGCTTCAAACATGGTAAAGCAGGATGAAAGCTATTTCTCTGTGAAACATCCTGTCGCGTGGCTATGCTCTGCCTGTGTGTTCCCACAACTTACACTTCAGGTGAGACAACTTGCAGTCGAAGAAAGCCCTGGTCATGTCTTGGGTTTGAAGTCTTTCTGCCCATTTATACCTGGACATTTCCAGTCTGAGACCCATTTTCATCCCTCTAAGTGTTCTGTGGACAAGTTGCAAGGAAGAGAGCTTCAGAGGATCAGTTTTCTCCATGCAGCTGGGCGGGAGCTAAAAAAAATTAAAATAGAAATAAAAAACCTCCACTTAATTCACTTTCTAAGGAATGGGGTACTGGGGAGGATTGTTTAGTTTTGTTAAGTGCGGTGGTGAAAACGAAACACAAAGATAAGGGGTAACTTGCTAGAATATGCTCCTACCAAGAAAAATAAGATCCAGGGAAGGTGGCAGGAGGAAGACAAGCAGTGGAGGGATGACGAGAGAAAGTCATGGAGGCTGAGGGTAGATTTTGGAGTTTATAAAGGGAGAGAGAGGGCAGAGATGTGAGTAGTTGCCATGTGTAATGGAACTTTGGGGGAATGTGAACAGTATCTAAAGAAGGTTTCAAAAAATATTATGTTTGCTGTTTGATGTAATTGCTCTTTGCTGACTCATCAAGTGGCCTTAGTGAAGACCTAGATTATTTTTCTGGTTTTTTTTTTTGAAGTTGAACTTGGATCTTTGTAAGTTATGACATTGTGATGAGACTGGCAATAAGACAAACTTCAAGTTTTCCTTATCTATGTTAACAGCCAAGACTTCTGGGCATCCTGCATTCATGGGACTTCACTTCAATGACTCAATTGTCCTCCTTAGATGTGAATATCTCAAAATCAACACATCAGGCCTGAATTTTACACAGCACCCTTGCCATCTTAATCTTAGTCTGCGTCCTCTCAGTCTCCTCAAGGCTCCATTTCCGAAATCTCAGAGCCGCCCTTGAATCCCTCTGCCTGACCTCAGTGTATCTGTGTATCAGTCTTCTCTATTTCGTTAAAAGGCGTCAACACCCGCCTAGTGCTTCATCCCCTCACCTCCACCCCAAAGCATCCGCATTTATGGGAAATCACACATGTCCATAAATTCTTTGTAGCACCTCCTGTCAAAAGGTGGAATCTATTTTCTAACCTCTTGCATCTGGACTGGATTTGTGATACTTTGCCCAGTAGAATGCAGTGAAAATGGCGTTGTGCAATTTCCAAGCCTAGACCTCAAGAGACCTTGCAGCTTCCACTCACTCTGTTGCGGTGTTTTTCGACTTCGGCACTATTGACGTTATGGATCACGTAATTTGTTGCTGTTGGAGTTGTCCTCTGCATCGTAGGATGTTTAGCAGCATCCCCGGGCTCTACCACTAGATGCCAGTAGCAAGCCTCTCCTCATGACACCTCACAGCTTCCTCTCCCAATTGGTGACAACCAAAAGGGGTCTGCAGACATTGCCAAATGTCCCTGGGGAATGGGGCAAAATTTCCCAAATGGAGAACCTATGCTCTAGTGGAAAGCTGCTGCCATGTGAACAAGGTTGGGCTGGATTACTGGAGGAAGAGAGCTCATGTAAGGCAGAGACGAGCAATCTCAGCCGAGGCCTTCTAGATTGGCCATTTGTTTTATTGTGGTCATAATAGCTTATAACATAGCGAGATTTCAGTTGTACATTATTGTTTGTCATACACCAGATAAGTGTGCTCCTTCACCCCTTGTGCCCACCCTCCACTCCCCTTCCCCCAGAAACCACTAATTTATTCTCTTTGTCCATAAGTTTGTTTATATTCCACATATGAGTGAAATCATACAGTTTTTGTCTTTCTCTGTCTGGCTTATTTCACTTAACATGACACTCTCAAGTTTCATCCATGTGATTGTGAATCGGACGATTTTGTCTTTTTTTATGACTGAGTAGCATTCCATTGCATATGTATACACTACATCTTCTTTATCCAATCATCTGTCAATGGGCACTTGAGTTGCTTCTAAGTCTTGGCTATTGTGAATAATGCTTCAATAAACGTAGGGGTGCATAAGTCTCTTTGAATTGTTGGTTTCCAGTTCTTTGGGCAAATACCCAGTAGTGAGATAGCTGGGTCATGTGGTATTTCTATTTTTAATTTTTTGAGAAGTCTCCATACTGTTTTCCACAGTGGCTGCACTAGTTTGCATTCCCACCAGCAGTGGATGAGGGTTCCCTTTGCTCCACAATCTCTCCAACATTTGCTGTTTTTTGTCTTGGTGAACATAGCCATTCTAACAGGTGTAAGATGGTATCTAAGTGTAGTTTTGATTTGCTTTTCCCTGATGATTAGTGATGTTGAGCATCTTTTCATGTGCCTATTGGCCATCTGTATATCTTCTTTGGAAAAATGTCTGTTCATATCTTCTGCCCACTTTTTGATTGAGTTTTTTGGTTTTTTGCAGTTCATTTGTGTGAGCTCTTTATGTATTATGGAGATTAACCCCTTATCAGATATATGATTTGCAAATATTTTCTCCCAGTTGGTGGGTTGTTTTTTCATTTTGATCTTGGTTTCCTTTGCCTTCCAGAAGCTCTTTAGTCTGATGAACTCCCACTTGTTTTTTTTTCTTTTGTTTCCCTTGTCTGAGTAGACATGGTATTCGAAAAGAACCTTTTAAGTCTGATGTTAAAGAGTGTACTGCCTGTATTCTCTTCCAGAAATTTTACAGTTTCAGGTTTCACCTTCAAGTCTTTGGTCTATTTTGAGTCTATTTTTGTGCATGGAAAAAGATAATGATCTACTTTCATTCTTTTGCATATGGCTGTCCAGTTTTCCCAGCACCATTTCTTGAAGAGGCTTTCCTTACACTAGTGTGTGTTCTTGGCTCCCTTGTCTGGAAGATTAGCTGTCTATAGATTTGTGGCTTTATTTCCGGGCTTTCAATTCTGTTCCATTGATCTGTGTGTCTGTTCTTGTACCAGTACCATGCTGTTTTGGTTACTATAGCTTTGTAATATATTTTGAAGTCAGGGATTGCAATGCCACCAGCTTTGTTCTTGTTTTTCAGTCTTGCTTTGGCTATTCAGGGTCTTTTGTTGCCCTAGATGAATTTTAAGATTCTTTGTTCTATTTCTGTGAAGAATGTCATTGTGATTCTGATTGGGATTGCATTGAATCTGTAGATACTTTAGGGAGTATGGACATTTTAATTATGTTTATTCTTCCGATCCATATGCATGGAATATCTTTCCGTTTATTTATGTCATTATTGATTCTTTCAGTAATGTCTTATAGTTTTCTTTGTATAGGTCTTTCACCTCATTGGTTAAATTTATTCCTAGATATTTTTATTCCTTTTGTTGCAATTGTAAATGGGATTGTATTCTTCAATTCTTGTTCTGTTAGTTTGTTATTTGAGTATAGAAATGCTATGGTTTTTGTAAGTTGACTTTGTACCCTGCAATTTCGCTGTGGTTGTTAACTATTTCTAACAGTTTTCCAATGGATTCTTTAGGGTTTTCTATATATAAAATCATGTCATCTGCAAACAGCGAGAGTTTAACTTCTTCAGTGCCTATTTGGATTCCTTTCATTTCTTTTTCTTGCCTAATTGCTCTGGCCAAAACCTGCAGTACTATGTTGAATAAGAGTGGTGAGAGTGGGCACCCTTGTCTTGTTCCTGTTCTCAGTGGGATGGCTTTCAGTTTTTCCCCATTTAGTATGATGTTTGCTGTGGGTTTGTCATATATGGCCTTTATCATGTTGAGGTACTTTCCTTCTATACCCATTTTATTGAGAATTTTTATCATGAATGGATGTTGGATCTTGTCAAATGCTTTCTCTGAATCTGTGGAAATTATCATGTGGTTTTTGTTCCTCATTTTGTTAACGTGGTGAATCACGCTGATGGATTTGCGGATGTTGAACCACCCTTGTGTCCCTGGTATGAATCCCACTTGATCATGGTGTGTGATCTTTTTAATGTATTGCTTTATTCAGTTTGCCAATATTTTGTTTAGAATTTTTGCATCTATGCTCATCAACAATATTGGCCTGTAATTTTCCTTCTTTGTATTGTCCTTATCTGGCTTTTGTATCAGGGTGATGTTGGTCTCGTAAAATGTGTTAGGAATATTTCCATCTTCCTGAATTTTTTGGAGTAGTTTCAACAGAACGGGTAATAAATCTTCTTTGAACGTTTGGTAGAGTTCTCCTGAGAAACCGTCTGGTCCTGGACTTTTATTTTGGGGGAGGTTTTTGATTACTGTTTCAATCTCTTTACTTGTGATTGGTCTATTCAGATTCTCTATTTCTTCTTGATTCAGTCTTCGGAGGTTGTCAGAGTCTAAGAATTTACCCATTTCTTCTAGCTTGTCCTATTGTTGGCATATAGTTTTTCATAATACTCTCTTACAATCTTTTGTATTTCAGTGGTATCCACTGTAATTTCTCCTCTTTCACTTCTAATTTTATTTATTTGAGCCTTCTCTCTCTTTTTCTTAGTGAGTCTAGCTAAGGGTTTGTCAATTTTGTTTATCTTCTCAAAGAACCACTTCTTTGTTTCACTGATCCTTTTTACAGTCTTTTTTGTTTTAATTTCATTTATTTCTGCTCTAATTTTTAATATTTCCCTCCTTCTACTGAGTTTGGGCTTCATTTGTTCTTCTTTTTCTAATTCTGTTAGGTGTAGTTTAAGATTGTTTATTTGAGCTTTTTCTTGTTTGTTAACATGGGCCTGTATTGCTATAAATTGCCCTCTTAGGACTGTTTTTGCTGCATCCCATATGAGTTGGTATGGTGTGTTTTCATTCTCATTTGTCTCCAAATATTTTTTGATTTCTCGTTTTATTTCGTCGATGACCCATTGGTTGTTCAGTGGCATGTTGTTTTAGTCTCCACATTTTTGTTCCTTTCCCTGCTGTTTTCTTGTAGTTGATTTCTAGTTTCATAGCATTATGGTCAGAGAAGATAGTAGGTATGATTTCAATATTCTTAAATTTATTGAAGTTTGCCTTGTTTCTCAATATATGGTCTATCCTTGGGAATGTTCCATGCACACTTGAGAAGAATGTATACTCTGCTGTTTTTGGGTGGAGTACTCTCTATATATCTATTGAGTTCATTTGGTCTGGTTTTTCATTTAATTCCTCTATCTCCTTGTTGACTTTTTGTCTGGATGATCTATCCCTTGAAGTAAGTGGGGTGTTGAGGTCCCCTACTATTATTGTGTTGTTGGTAATATCTCCTTTTAGGTTTGTTAATGGTTGCTTTATGTACTTTGGTGCTCCTGTGTTGGGTGCATATATGTCTATAAGCATTATGTCTTCTTGCTGGAGAGTTCCTTTTATCATTAAATACTGCCCTTCTATGTCTCTCTTTACCTGTTTTATCTTGAAGTCCATTTTATCTGATATAAGTATGGCAACATCTGCTTTCATCTGTTTGCCATTAGCTTGCAGTATTGTCTTCCATCCCTTCACTCTGAGCCTATGTTTGTCTTTAGAGCTGAGAAGTTTTTCCTGGAAGCAGCATATTGTTGGGTCTTGTTGTTTAATCCATCCTGCCACTCTGCATCTTTTGATTGGAGAATTCAGTCCATTTACGTTTAGAGTGATTATTGAAATATGAGGGCTTAATACTCTCATGTTATTGCATGTTTTCTCGTTCTTCTGCATATCCTTTCTTTCTTGTCCCATGTATATCGGGCTACTGATTTGATTAGGTATTTTTCTATGTTGGTTTTCTTCACGTTTTCCTTGTTTATCATATATGTCTCTGTTCTAATTATTTGTTTAGTGGTTACCATTAGGTTCATCTAGAAAGTCTTGAAGATGAAATAGTCCATTTTCTGATTGCCTCTTATTTCTTTAGACTATATTGATTCCATCCCTTTCCTCTTCCCCTTCTAATTTATTTTTGTCATATCTTATTCCATCTTGTGTTGTGAATTTGTGGTTAAGGGGATGATACAATTTTTATTTTAGTGTTTTCCTTTTCTTTATCCTTGATGCAAGAGTTAAGTGTTTACTAACCTGATCTGATAGAGAACTGCTGATTTCTGATTGTTGCCTACATATTCATCTCCTTGCTCAGGGCTTTGTAGCCTTTTTCTTGTTTTCTTTTTTTTCTTTCAGGTAAGAGAGACTTCTTGAGGATTTCTTGTAGTGGGGGTCTTGTGGCAATGAACTTCCCTAGCTTTTGTTTATCTGTGAAAGTTTTTATTTCTCCACCATATCTGAAGGAGATTTTGCTGGATAAAGAATTCTTGGCTGGAAGTTTTTGTCTTTCAGGACTTTGAATATATCATTCCACTCTCTCCTAGCCTGTAAGGTTTCTGCTGAGAAATCTGCTGAAAGCCTGATAGAGGTTCCTTTGTAAGTTATTTTCTTCTGCCTTGCTGCCCTTAATATTTTTTCTTTGTCATTGACTTTTGCCAGCTTTACTACTATATGCCTTGCAGTAGGTCTTTTAAAATTAACATAGTTGGGAGTTCTGGTTGCCCCTTTTATGTGGATTTTCATCTCCTTCCCCAGGTTTGGGAAATTCTCCACTATTATTTCTTTGACCAAGTTTTCTGCCTCATTCTCTTTGTCTTCCCCCTCTGGAATACTTCTACCTTATGTTGCATTTCCTAATTGAGATAGATATTTCTCTGAGAGCCCCTTCATTTCTTCTTAGTCTTAGTTCTCTCTTCTCCTCTCTCTGAAGCATTTCTATAGTATTGCCTCCTAAATTGCTAACTTGGTCTTCCATATTGTCAGTTTTGTTGTTTAGGGAGTCCAGATTTTTAAAAATCTCATTCATTGTGTTTTTAACCTCCAAAAATTCTGATCAGTTCTTCTTTAAAGTTTCAATTTCTTTTGTGAAGAAGCTCCTGAATTCGTTAACTTGTCTTTCTGTGTTTTCTTGTAACTTGTTGAGTTTTTTTAGTGATAGCTATTTTGAATTCTTTGCCATTTAGGTTATGAATTTCTGTGTCTTTGGGGTTGGCTTCTGGGTATTTGTCATCTTCCTTCTGGTCTGGAGATATAATATACTTTCTCATAGTGCTTGATGGTGTGGATTTTTGCCTCTGCATGGTGTTATTATCTGGTTGCTGCTGCCATGTGGCTCCACTGGGTGAGGATCAGGTGCTATGTATTCTGGGTCCAGCATGATCTGGGGCTCTCCAGCTCTGGCCACTGGCTGCTTTTCTCAGCATCTGATGCTCTGGCTGATGGCAGATCTGAAGCACTGGGCAGGGGGAGGGGTGCTCTCCTTCCCCTGTGCTTCCCCCAGCCTCCACTTCTCACTCTGTGTGGAGCTCTCGGTGATAGTAGGACTGGAGTGCCAGGTGGGGTAAGCAGCACTTTCTTATACCTGCATGCTTCCCCCAACCGATGCCTCTCTCTCTGTGTGGTGCTCTGGACACTCACAGGGCTCCACCTGCCAATGCTTTTCTCTCTGTGCAGTGCTCCATGCTATTGTGTGGCTGGAGTGCAGGGCTGGAGCTCCGAGCAGGAACAGAGTGCCTCTCCCCAGCTGAACCACTCCTCTAGCCAGCTCCTCTCTCACCGTGCCACTCTCCCTGTGAATGTTGGGTGGAGCGCAGGGCTGGAGTGCTGGGCAGGAACAGAGTGCCCCTCCCCAGCTGAGCCGCTTTTCTAACCTGCCCCTCTCTCACTGCACCACTCTCCCGGTGAATGTGGGGTTAGAGCATGGGGCTGGAGCGCCAGGTGGGAACAGAGTGCCTCTCCCCATCTGTGCCCCTCCGCTAGCCGTGGGTCTTCTCTCTCCATGGAGCTCTTGCTGAGCAGCTTCACCTTATTCTGGAGGATCCACCCTCACTACCACCTTCAGGTGTATGCCTGCGTGGGTCCCCCAGACGTCTCCTATGTTGTGTGTATGTCCTCTGTTGGTATTTGAATATCCCTCTAGTCGTATTTTAGAAGGGCGAGTCTGAGGGAAGAGCTCATTCTGCCATGATACTGACGTCCCAGATTGACCATTTTTGATTGTCCTGGAGTGTTCAGTCTTGGCTGAGACACCAGCAAGATGCTCAAGTCCGCTGGGCCTCCTGTGTATGGCCTGAGGTTGGATTCAAGTTTCAGTTGTTCCACCCAAGTTTTTCAGCCCTGTGTATTTAACAGATTATCTTTTCCTTTTCTTTCTCTTAGGTCAGGTATACATATCTGTAAATGTGTGGTCTGTTTCTGGGGTCTCTATATTATTCCATTGGTCCACTTGTCTATCTTTGCAAAAACAACACACTATATTCACTATTGTATGCTTACTGGGAGACTTGATATGTGGTGGTTTAAATTCCTTCGCTGCCTCCTCCTCCTCCTCCTTCAATAGTGCCTTTGTTATTCTTGATGCTTTGCATGTCTATACATATTTTAGAATCAACTTGTTACATTTTACCAAAAACTTCTTGGAATTTTGATTGATGTTACGTGGAAACTAAATCAAACTAGAGGGAACTGGTCTCTTAACAATGTGGAATATTTCAATCTATGAACATGACTTTCTCCTACTTGTTTTGGTCTTCTTTGATTTCTCTCTATAATATTTTATAATATTTTGTATAGAGCTCTTCATGGATTTTATTAGATTTATTCTTAGAGATTTGATATTTGTACGCTATTGTAAATGGTGTCATCAAAAAATTCATATTCTAAGTGCTTTGCAGCTTGTGTGTATGTAGGCAGTTGATTTTGGTATTAACCTAGTATCCAGAAACTCTGCTAAATAAACTTATCCATCATAGCATTTTAATTTTAGATTCTTTTTGTTTGTTTTACATACATAACCATAATCCTTATAACATATTTCTTTGTATTGCCTTACTTCACTGACTAGAAACTTTATATATTTTTTTAATCTCTAAGGGAAAGTTCTAAATGTATTATCATTAAGTATGACATTTGGTATTGATTTCTTATAGATATACTTCAACAGATTAAATAAATTATCTTTGATTCTTTGTTTATTAACAGACTTTAAAAAATGTTTTTGAATGTATGTTGAATTTTTAAAAGTCTTTTTTGAATCAATTGAGATGATTATATGATTTTTCTTTTTTATTCTGTTAATGTGGTGAATTACACTGATTTATTTTCAAATATTAATTAACTTTGCATTTCTGAAATAAGCCTAACTTGTTTATGTTTTACTATCCTTTTTATGTGTTACTGGATTCAGTTTCCCAATTATTTGTTTAGAATTTTTCTATCAATTTTTATGAGTGTGGCTGGGCTGTAATTTTTGTTTATTGAAATATTCTTGTCAAGACTTTTTATATCAAGGTTATGCTGGCCTCATAAAATGAAGTTGGGGGCTGTTATGATATTTTTTATTTATTTTCTCCCTCAGATCTTTTTCTCTGTTTCGCTCTGCCCGTTTATGTGTTCAGGAAGGTCGACTGTTGGGGACAGAGTCACCCAGCTTACCCTGCTCTCTGTCTTCTGTTTGAGTGTGGGTATGGAAAGCAAGGATTGGAGATCAGAAGACAACAGGAGGAGTGAGTAATTGTAGTATTTATTCTTCCCACCTTCTCTAGGTTCGGCAGTGGCTATCTTTCGTTTAAACTACAGGTTCTGCTAGGAATCCCTTCTTGTGTGGCTCTGGTTCTCATGGCCCTCTGAGAACCAAATTCCCTCTTCTTGTCTCTTTAGATCTGGTGGTGGTAGAGGTTTCCCACAGCTGCATTTCCAGGAATGCCTCGCCATCTTTTGTTTGTACTGTAACCATGTCCACACGGCTGTGACTAGTTCTCTCCTTAAATTCTCTTCAGTGAAATCTCTCATGTGTGCCACTCTTCTAGTAGGAACCTGACTGATAGAAAAGTTGGTTTCAGAACTGGACTGGTATTATGAAGTAAAGTTCATAATGGGGTTCTGAGTTTCAGTTGTTCACATGTTTAATGAGCACACAGATAATCTCCTTGCTGGAGGAAATGTGGCACAAGTACGCCATAGCACACAGCAGCTTCACAAGTACTTAATCACTGGTGGTAGCTGGAATGGAGTGCTAGAAGAGAGCAAGGTGTTGGGATAGTGGCTTTGGAATCTAGTTGCTATGGTGATAGGGTGGGTTACAAAGATACCGAGGTAGACGGTCATTTCTGAGTGTGCTGGAGAGCTTATGAAAATAAAAGCACACAATTAAATAAAAATAAAATTAAATAAAAATTAAGGCTTTAGAGTTTCAAGTAACGTCATGAATGGAGTATCAGAAAGCCTTCGTGATGGCCTCAAAAAACTTCCTTCTCTTTTTCAACCACAGGGTAGACATTGCTGAGCATCAGACCCCAGATCTAATTGTAAGGTTTGCAGAGTTGCAAAGCCCGTTAACCTGCTAAGCCCCTTATGATAAGGAAGCTGGTTGGGAGGAAGTGGTACCCTACTTGGAGTGGGGAATTTGAGCAGATAAAGACACAAGTGAGAATTTTGAACCCTCATATTATCTTGAAACTTCTTTGCCAGTGGAAGGGCTCCTTCATCTCACTTTGAGCAAACAATTACTCCTTTGCATAAATAATCTTTGGTGACTTCATCTGGGACAATTACCTTGACTGCAAGAACCTCTCACATCATCCGACCTTGCCTTGAGGCCTCTAATGAGAGTTAATTTCCAGCCTAACCCAAATGGAGAAGTGTAAGGTCTACTCTCAGGAAGAAATAACGTGTATAGCAAAAGAGTTACAAGATCTTGCCAATTTATATCTATAGGAGCTTCAAAAACAGGCATATAGATAGATTCTAGGGCTCTCAGTTTCCTCCATGTTTACTCTCAACCCTAGAAGTAATTCCGCTTCCTGTGTTTTCTCTTGCTGTATTTTTTGGAGTCTTCTTTTTGTAATTCATGACATTTAAAGTTAATAATTCTTTAAATTAAATTTTCCTGTTGTAATTATTAGAGTGGTTTCTGTCTCCTGATTGGACTCTGACAGATACAGACAGTTTTGTAGAATTCTGCAGGAACCCCATCTGGACCTAGCATTTATTTATGGAAGATTTTAAACTCCTGCTTCAATTGATTTAAGAATTATGGTTCAATGCATCTTTCTAATTTTTTCTTACTTTTTATTGTTTTATTATATTTGGTAATGATAATAATCATACCTTGTGGGTTACTACTATTTTCCTTTTACTTGAAGTATGTCTTTAAGAAATTCCTTCCTACCAGGTCCCTAGTTACTGTTTATTTAGTCCAAGCTGCCATCATTGCTCACTTGCATCTTTACTCATCATTGGACCCTGCACTATCCTTCTAACTAGAACTTTTGCTTTTCTAAAACATTCTCTAAATAACTACCAGAGTTACTTTTTACAAATACGTATGTCAGTTCATTTCATTTGCTTGTTAAAAACCTGAAAGATATAAAAATTTACCTTCTAGCATGGGTTATTAACTTGACTCCATGAATGAACTCTATGGGTCTAAAACATTACTAGGAATTCTATGCAAATTTTTCTGTGTATAAAAATTGGTAGTAAGAGTGTCCTTAACTCTCATCAGATTCTTGGAAGAGTCATAACCTCCCAAAGGTAAGAGCTACTGTTTAGAATATTTATAGCACTGACAATATTGACATGAATTATTCTAAGAGTATATAGTTCTCATTCCAGGATATGTATTTAAGTATTCTCAATAATTATACTTGCAGACTGAATGGACACTGCCTGAATTTTACTGTAAAGATGCTTGTACCCAGAGTAGAAAAATCCGTGTAAGAAGCATGCCAACAAAAAGCTGGCTTAATAAGACTTACCTCTGTTTGGATGTGCCACAAATTACCAGAATACTTGATAATTATATATTTATTAGTAAAACTCAAAACATTTTTGCAATAAGGTACCACTTCCCATTCTAAGGAAAGTATTATTTGAACTAAGGAGGAGTGGTACTATATGTAGGAGGAGAATAAATTGAAGCTGTTGTTGGGGAGGGACCACTCTTCTTCTACCCTCTTAGATTCAGTGATGGGGACCTGTGAATTATACTAACAAAAGATAGATTAACGGGAAAAAAGGCAAACAGTTTTTATTAACATTTATGTGCATGGGAGTTCAAAGAAAAGAAGTGAAACTCAAAGAAGTGTTTACACTTAGGGGCTTATATATCATTTTAACAAAGGAAAGGGGGTTTGGGCTTCATAGGATGATAAATTGTGGGGAAATGACTAGGAAATATACGGCAGAAAGTAATGGAAGGTAAGAGTTTAGTAGGGGTTCTTTCTGCAGACTCGTTTTGATGCTGCCTCTCTGTCTCTGGTGACGAGTTGCACATTTCGGAGTAGCACATCCTTATCCCCTTCACTGTAATGCAAGTCAATTTGAGTTTGTGCTCATTTTGCTTCTGGTTCAGTTTAGCCCTTTCAGACATTGCCTTTGTTCGCTTGATGAAATAGAGTAAGATAAGTTATATTGTTAGCTGTAGTAATATTGTAATATTATATATTATAATAACAGTTGGGTTAAAAAAACCCAAACAGGCTAGCAATCAAGCCAGCACGAGAGCTCTTCAATGACATTCCATCACACTCACAATTTGGAACAGGGGTGGTGCATTCCACTGCTGTCCTGGGTCAGAGGGCATCTCAAACTGGTTTTGCCTTGTCCCGTGGACAATCAGGGAGCAAGACTTTCCTGTTGAGTCAACACCATTGCGTGAGGTGTCTGAGTCCTCCACTTTGTTCTGGAGGACCGTGAATGTCCAGGATGATCAGACGGTGGACTGTCCCCTCAGTATGTTGGTGAGTGTGTGGGGTGCTGGGAAGGTCCTAGGGCACAGGGAAACATCCCATCCCACCACACGTCCAGTAGAAGTCAGGTTCTCCTGGGTCAGAAACAAGGGCATTGAATAAACTTCCTAATACCTTCTCATGCTTCTGATGGTAATCCCACCCTAACCCCATCCCTGGCACCCACACAAGGCCACATCAGAGCCCTGTGCATCCATTCCTTCCTCTCGTGTTCATGTGATCATTCCCCCGGCTCCTCCTCCTCTCCTGTCCTTAGTCTGCTGCCCTTTATATAATCACCCTCTGAGCAGAAAAATTCACTCTGCGTATGTGCATAGCAATCTTTCTATCTTTGAAAGGCTTTGTTTCCTTTTCCCTTAGCATATGATTCAAGTGTGGGTTTGAATGGGAGACAATGAGAGGACTTTGGGGTGATTGAAAGAATTTCTTGAGAGCAGAGGGAGGGACTGTGCTGGTTGAAGGAAAAACAGGTAGTTTAAATGTATCCCTTATGTATAAAGTTTAAGCTCCTTCCCCTGATTTACAGGACACTCCCCAATCTGGCTCTAGCCCACCTCTTTGCATTTCAGTCTTTGCACTTTCTCTTCCTGCCCTGGAACAGGGTTCCCCCAGGTCTTTGCACGGCTGGCTTCTTAGAGTCATTCAGTCTCAATTCTAGGATCATCTACTCATAGAGGTCTCTCTTCCACATCCAATCTAAAGTAGCCGCATGAGTCTCCCTCGATCACATCACTCTGTTTTGCTTACTTCATGGCATTTATACCTGTCTGAAGTTGTCTCACTCCTGTACTTGTTTACCTGCATTGTCTAACTCCACTAGAACATAAACTCCAGGAGAACATAGACTGGGTCTCTTTTATTTACTGCCCTCGCCCCAGTCCCTATAATGTTGCCTGGGAATAAGTGCTAAATACATATCTGTGGGCTGAGTGATTGACCGAATAAGAGGATGGTTTGGTGAAGTACGTGGAAGGTGAGGAGTTCACCTAGGCAATTATTTCCAAGTTTTCTGTCTTAGGATCCTGCCACACCCAAAATTATTGAGGGTGACCAAATAGCTTTCGTTTATGTGTTCTATCTATGAAATTTTTTTTCTTTTTTTTTAACCATCCTTTTACTTTCTTTCTTTTTTTTTTTAATGATTGGCACCTGGGCTAACAACTGTTGCCAATCTTATTCTTTTTTTTTGGTTTTTAAGGATTGGCACCTGGGCTAAAAACTCTTGCCAATCTTTTTTTTTTTTTCTGCTTTATCTCCTCAACGCCCCCTGTACACAGTTGTATATCTTAGTTGCAGGTCCTTCTAGTTGTAGGATGTGTATCTGTGAAATTTAATGTACTAGCAATTAAAATTAAGAAAATATTTACCAATGAATTCATTTAAAAATAACGATAAATCCATTACATGTTAACATAAAAACACCTTTTTAAAATCGAAAGTATTTTCCAAAACAAAGTAAGTGAGAAGCGCGGCATTGTTTTACATTTCATTAATCTCTTTAATGTTCAGTTTAATCGAAGACATCTGGGCTGTCATATCTGCTTTGCATTCAAAAGTTATGACATGTTGTCTTGGTTAAAGGATGTGCAGAAAATTCAGCCTCACACAGACATGCAACTGGAAAGGGACGGATATTTTAATAGCCTTTTCAGATAATTGTGGCTTTTCCTGTTTGCTGCTAACAAAGCTTGACAAGTGACAGTTTCTCAAGGTTAATTGCAGGGTGGCATCGGAGACTATAGCAGTGAACTTTTTGTACTTTTGTTAAATTAAAATCCCATTGGTCTATCTTATACTTTGAGTGGGTGGGTCTTTTTCCCATGTGTGATTTTGAAATATTTTTGCATTGGTCATTTTCAAAATACTAATTCACTCGGTTATGCAGATATTCCAAAGGTTGACACATTCATTTTATAACCCACACAAACAAAATCACATTTGGTAATGTCACCACTGATACTGCCAGAGGACTCTTTAAGCACTGCAAAGGTGTCAAGCTCATGGTGGCAGACAGAAGTTTTCAAAGTTGATTTTTGCTTGAAAGCTTGAATTCTATCATTGGCAACAAACACTTGCAGGGATTTTTCTTGAATTGATGAGCACAGTTTATTCATTTTTGAAGAAACTTCTGCCAAATACCCAGGACTGAATGATCACAGTTTTTCAGTCATTCTTTTAGGGAAAAATAGTATTTTACGAAAAAAATAGCTAGTTACCTTGCAACTCAAGTAATTGCGTAAGTGCTTTTTCTTGAGACAACAATCAAACCTCAGGAGGCAGCGAAAGTGCTTTATGCATAGTTCTAGCAAAGGACATTTAAAAGACGTGCACTCAAAGCTTGAGATTTAGTGAAACAAATAATTTTTACCACTTCACCAAGGACACAGTTAAGTGGAACAGGTGACTATTTTTTTCTGTGAGTATATACCAATAAAGAGTACCATGACTGCTAGTACAGTTTGGTGACACTGCCTTGTTTCATTCTAGGACACCTGCGGTTTTCCCCAGTGTTGTTTTTCCAATATCAGTACAAATTGGAACTCTTCAAAAACAGCAAAAAAAAAAAAAAAAAAATTCTTAGTATTATTATAAGAATAAAATGTTGACCTCGGCTACCCCTTGAAAGGGACCCTTCCCCAGAGGTGTCTTTCTTCCCCCAGAGGTGTCCTGGGCCGACACTTTGAAAAGCACTGCTCTAGTCCACAGTTGCTGTAGGCCAGAGATAAGATATAGAGGAATAGATAGCATTCACCTTCCTAATCTAATCAAATTTACCAACACTAAGTCCAAGGCCATATGTCCTTCCTACCTTCCTTTATCTATAAATACCTATCCAGAAACGGGCCCCAAAATCAAGGCCGCAGGTGTGAGGTACCTTGCACAGCTAGAGACTGTAATTATGAAGGCCCGCTCCTCCCACTGCTCTCTCATGATTCTAGGCCTTGCTGCTCCTGTGCAGAGGAGATGGGTCTGATGTTTGTGCGCTATGTCTTAGGAACATTCCCGTTGTTTTCTACCTATGGTTGGGTAGAGTAGGAAGAGAGTGAAAAACAAATGATATAGGTAGGGACTCATAAGTTTAAAAATTCTCCCCCTAAAAGTGGTTCTACGATAATAATGGACAAAGTTCTCAAGGAAATTAGAATTTGACCAATTCTGATGAACAACTCATCATTTAGAATCTTGCACCATTCTGTATGAAAAACAGCATTTTATATTGGTGATTGAGGTACTTTCTCACAGCTTAATATGAATAACTGCTAAGCTGAAATAATGTATACATTCTTCTATATTTACGCATCATGCAAAATCGCAATTCCCAGTTTTGGAACATCTTGGCATTTTTATGCATAATTCTAGATTATGGTACTGGTAGGACTTATAATCGTGCTACTACTCCTTTGGGAAGATATCCATCATTTGGTGAACTTCCTCTGGTGTTGAGGTAATCTTCTGGATCACATTCAATATATAAATTCATAATAAGTGCCAGTTGTTGACAGTTCGTCAATTTTTAAAATATTAATTATACAGACTTTCTTGATTCAGTGGTTTCCAAATGTGGCTGCACATCGGAATCACGTGGGGAGCTTGTCTAAGATAACAATGCCGAGTTCCACCCTGACCACAGACTCTGTGGGTAGGGCTCTGGCACTGGTATTTTTTGTTTTAAAGCACTTCAATGAATTCTAATGTGCAGCCAAGGATGAGCACTACTTTAGTTCCTGAGCTCTTTTCTGGTAGCTTCTTAGGACTTTGAGGAGCAGTATTAACCCTTTCAAGCCTTTATGATTCCATTTTATGTGTCAGACGGGGATTCATAATTGATAAATTAGATTTCAAAACAAAGAAATGAATCATACCTGTAAATAAAGGAGACTGGAAAGGGCAGTGGGTCTCTTTGAGAACAATAAAGTTGGTTGATGCAATTATCCTAAAATAATAATTATTGTGAAGTATTTGTTTCAAAAGTAATTTTCTTCCTAAAACATCACCCCTTATCATTTTCCTCCCCTAGGTGGTTTGTCCCCTATATCAGATCAAACTGTTCAGTTTCTTTCCCTAAGTAATAATCCATATTTTATTTCCACTGAGTAATAGCAAAATTATCATTCACTCTAGCAAGCTTTCCCAGTTGTCACATGGGTTGCAGTGCTAAAGCACGCATAAGCTTGAATAGCTTCTGTTTGCTGTTTCTTCTACTTCAGGGAGATTTTACAGAAAATACTTAAACCGAAACTGTCACAAGTTCCTCACAAGGATTCTTTTCAACAGGGACTTTTGATATAATGACAGTCTGAAAATTAGACTCATTTTAATCAGGACAATCTAAAATCAATTATACCCAACAGCATTGAACAAACACATCAAACTTTGTTTGTGAACTGAGACTTCTTGCAAAGTGGGTGCCACTCTAAATAAGTAGACATCAAAGGCCCTCCTTGGTAAGTATTTCCGGTGCTTTTGGACAATGGCGCCCTGGGTGGACTGCCCTGATGACACATCTTGAGTGCCTGATTTGGGCTGGGAGAGAAGATCTCCAAGCCATCACTGATTTTGATTTTCTTTCCCATACGCTTTCTGAAATGTGTATCTTAAATTCCAGCACTGCCATAGATGAATCGAGATCTCGTTCTGAAGTCTGCTATTTAGTAAATGTGGATCTTAGATGGGCACCCCAAACATACCCCCATTGTAAATGGGCTGCTTGACCTGCCTCTGCCTGTTTACACATCCCACCTCATTCCATCTCCCTGCACCTCCATTATTAATTTTACTCTTAAAAAGTTGAGGAACAGGACAAATGTCTATAGCTGATCTGTTTGAAATAGCAATATGGGAGTTTTATATAGCTTAGCCCTTAAAAATCTTCCTAAAAACATCTCCAGATATTGCTCACTCTGCCCAAAGTTTCCCACTCAGGGCAGCTGCCAAAAATCTCTCTGTCTGCCTCTCTTTTTGCAGCCTTCTCACCATTTTGCTGCTTTTGTCTCTCCTCTTCTTATCCTCTGCAATGCTTATGCTCCACCTTCCTACAATTGTCCTTTTCCATCCCATAGCTCTCTGGAAATCATGCTTTATTACCTGTTTTTCTTATTCAGTCAGGACCCCTAAACCCTCTGGAATTCTGTTGCATACATTTCTGTACCTCATTACATTTTTTCCTTAGCAAAAAATCTCTGTGGATCTCCACAGAGAGGCACAGGATAGTGTACATTTTTGCTTCCTGGGGTCTCTTCCCATTCACAGTCCAATATCCTTTTCTATTCCTTCTCTGAGGTGAACAAATTTTTTCTCACTTTCCTCTGAAGGCATTAGCAAGCTCAGTCTGGTTGTGCCAATCAATTTTTCTCGGTGTGTCTTGGAGCCAACGCGTTCATACTGGGAGTTAATTTGCGCCTCCTTTAGGGGTTCTACTTCTATAATTAGGGTTAAAATCCTCAAGATGAAGTTTGCCACTAAATTTCTATCTGTTGCAACCAGAACCAGTGTACAGCTATCTTCACCCCTGCTGGGGACTATGACATGGCTGTAGATGGATACCTGGGTACTAAGAGCTGCGGTCAACTTGCCATACTAGAAGCAGATCAGGGAGTCCTGTTTCCAAGCTGAGCCCTAGAGTGATTCAGGGCCAAGGGAAGATGCCAATCACCTTGGCTGGAATTGAACTGGCTTGTCCCTGGCCACTGATGTCTTTCCTCTCATGGTTTCCACTTCAAGATGATGAGGCATACCTGTGGCACTCTGGCTCAGTACCACTGTCATTCTTAGATTTCATTAGCTTAACCAATAGTGAGCATTTAGGGAGCCCTCCGAGACTCAAACTTCAGTCTTTTAAATCACTCTTTCAGAAATTTAGTCCCAGTGTGTCGGATTTTCCAAGCTGTATTTCACAATTCCAGGTAGCTGGCTCTCATTTGAACGTATAGTAGAAAAACATTTCTCTTTTTCTTGCTGATTCTTGATTATAAGTCCAAGCTACAAATCCAAACTACTCTTCTTCTCCCTGTAATTTAATCTCCCAAGGATGTGAGACCATCTACCACCAACATGGAGGTTTTGATGACTTCGAATCCATTCATTACCACTGTTACTAGACCCTACAAACCAGAAGGCTCTATACTGCAAACAAAGTGTTTTGTTTGGACTGCATATTGTTTTAAAATAGAGATGTTTTACGCATACTATCTAGAGTTTTAGCTTTTCTTGATAAAGTAGTAACACCTGATGCTACTGGACCTGTCTTCCCATTGAGCAGTAGTTGGTCAATGCAGAGTAGTGGTGGCCTCCTCTACATGGGGCATGTACTTTCTAACTAGCAACTGTCCTCTCCACACCTGATTTTTTGACATCTGGACTCTGTCAATGATTTATGTTGCCTGATTGACCCGTGGAGACATGTGACTTTGCTACCCATGGTATAGACTCTTACCTAGTCTGCAGTATTTTCATCTTTAAATACCACTCAAAGTCACTTTTCCATCCTTGATATAGAGTTTCTCAGGATATTTCTGTATTTTCTTGTAGAAAAGAACCTGTACTGGTACATTTATATCTGCTTAGCTACAAGTTCCACATTAGAAACAAACTCCCAGAACATTTGGTGAATCAGGATAAAGATTTAAAATAAGCCTCAGTATATCTGCCACCAACTACTTTTCTTTCCTTTCTCCCTCCTTCTCTTCCTCTCTCCTTGCCTCCTGCCTTCTCTCTCGTGTATTTTTTTGGGGTATACATTTATTAATCAGATTCTTAATGAATGCTTATTTTGTGTCTTGATTGTCCTGGCATAGAGTGATGAGCAAAACCAGATGCAATTTTTATAATCATGAAATTTAAGATGGGGGTGGGGTTGGGGAGAGAGGGATAATAATAATTAAGTAACATACTAAAAAAAAAAACTAGTAGCAAGGGACCAGACCACGGGGTCCAATGAACCTATGAGTAATGGGAAAGCATTGAAAGGTTTTACGCAGTTGTGAGTGTGTATGTGTTTGATAGTGTGTATGTGTGACATGATAAGATCTGTATGAAAATAACTGTTCTTGATACCACAGGGAGAAAGGATTGTAAAGGATTTGGGTGGATGAAGACAGATTAGTTATAAAGCTTTTGTAATGATCTAGCCTAGAAAAAATGGCAGCTTGAATGAGGGTAGAAGCAGTGACAATGGAGAGAAGGGGAAAGATTAAAAATAGATTTAGAAAGAAATTCAACTGGCTTTTATGACATGGGAGGTAAGGTAGAGGGAGGGGTCAAGGATGGCTGCTAAGTTTCTGCGAGTTCAACAAGATGGACGGTGCCACCATCATCGCACCGGGTGATCCTGCTCAGTTTTGAACTCAAGATCATTAGTTCAGCTTGAGAGATGTTGAGTTTAAGTGTACTTAAGTTTTCCTTGTGGAGATGGAATGTAGGCTGTGACCAGGACTGACTACATAATTTTCAGGGCCTAGTGTAAAATGAAAATGTAGAGACTTTTATTAAAAAAATTAATAATTTCAATATGGCTACAGCAGAGCATTAAACCAAAGGATCACCCTTCTAAGCACCTGGCCCTTCTTAGCACAGGGACCTGTATGTCTGCACGCCCTTTAATGTCTGATGAATCTGGTGATGAATCTGGAGCTCAGAGGAGATGCCTGGACTAGGACATATACATTTGGGAACCATCATGATATAGATGGCAACTAAATGTGTGGGGTGGGGTAAAATTGTCTAAAGAGATTCTAATGAGTGAGAAGAAAAGAATCCCCAAAGAGCTCCAACAATGCCATAGCTGCAAAAGAGTCTCCTAGGAACTCCAACATCTTGAGAAATCACAAGTCTATATATGCTGAGTTAAAAACCAATTTCTAGGAAATTACTCAAAAAGAATTTTTAAAACTTTCTCAATCTAGTGAACTCACATAATGTGGTATAAGCCTGATTTTCTGCCTGATGCGTTCATTTTAAACTATCCAATCTTCCCAAAACATTAATTCCTTCTCATTGTGAACTCCACAACACCATGGCCTTACAGGAACCACCATTGCTTGAATCCTGAGCATCCTTGTCCTTGCCACCCAGGTCCTGCTGTAGGCTTGAAGTTCATTGCTGGAGTAGGGGGTGTGGCTGGCAGCTTCTCTCTTTTTTCTCTTACCAGTCAACCAATGATTACTATTTCTGACTCATAGAGGGTTGGAGTCAGTACTACGGGAGGAAGGAGAGGTAAGGATGCCAGAAAGTTCCTACAGAATGGTCTGTTTTGTGATTTGGTTTGGTATCTGTTATCTATTATCTTAGAATCTATACTGAAATCTCCTGTTTAACTTTATTATAAAAGAAAGTAACATCCTCAGCTTCTTCTCAGCAGCCTTATATCACATAACATTTCTTATTACATGCCATAAGTCAGAACCAAGCCAGATAGCCATCCCTAGCTGCAAGGGAAGCTGAGAAATCTAATCCTTTGTATGGGGCAGAATGTGTCCACTCTAAATATTACTAAGGAGGAAGGGAAAATGGATGCTGCACTGGGTAACTAGTGATCTCTATCACAACAATGAAATAAGGCATTGCTAGTTTTAAAAAGAAGTAAAAAAAGAAAAGATTGTAACATTCATGTCTCTAGCCTGAGACATGATTCCAGAAATGCTTTGTCCATGAGTTTTTGGTCAGGAACTGCCGATTGGAACTTTAGTCTTTGATTGAACTCTTTTGGTAATGTTTTGGCTTATTCAAGTAAAAGATGCTATGGGTTCAGGGAGGCCAAATTTAGTTTCCTATTGTAGCCGCCCCTGACGCAGGAAGGGTTAATAACCACTGGAAAAGGCTTGTTAACAAACTGTGACCCAGAGGTGAGAAGGCCGGTCAGCCAATGATGGGTAAGACCTCCAGGGGGAGGCAACCTAAGACAGGCGCAGTCGCCTGGGGGCACAGATGGAGACACGATATTGATATTGGGAGCAGGAGGCGCCGTTGCCTAGGAGACCTTGCCTGCTCCGAGATAAAAATATACGAGCACAGCAATAACATGATGATATCAAAACAGAGGCTGAGGGAGGGCTCCTTGAGAAATCACTAAGAATTCTTGGCATTTGCTAATTACTTCATTCAGAACACCTGTGTATGTTTAACAGATATAAGCTATGTATATATTGAAACGCTGGTTTTAATAAACTCAGAGTGGCCATCAGCCCTCTCCGCATCTATCCTGATGTGTACATTGGATTGCAACACCGACACCTATCAGGCAAGGCTTTCTGGAGCCTGGGTAAGTGTTATTGGGTGAGAAGGAGGAACAGGGGGACAAGGTTTGAGCCCAGTGGGTTGGATAGAGAGCTCAGCACTTTCAATGGCATGGGCCGGAGAACAGAGGCCCTCAGGGCAGTGGGAGGCATTCAGTACAGCTGATCAGGAGAGCTGGAGAGTAACAGTGGTAAAAGATGGGCCCCAGAGTTAAGGAGGAGCTAGACTAGGAAGGGCCTGGTGACTGTGTTAAGGAGAAATGGAGAATCATTGCAAGTTTATAGCAGAGATGTTACATGATCAAATTTGCATTTTCAAAAGACAACCCAGGCTTCAGTGTGGGGAATAGACAGCAGGAAGCAGGGAGAACAGTTAGAAGGCTCTTCTAGTCATTTCTCTGATACTAGTCTACTTCCAGTTATTACATGTATTAAACTGGTCTATTTCCCAATCAAGGTGGTGTTAAAAAATAATTCTTTCTACACATTATATCACTCAACTGTCTTCCTCCAAGAAGCACAGGGAGAATTTGGCAAGTGTAAGAATATCCCCAAAGGGTTTTTGGGATGGACATGGACACAAAGATAAAATATAGAGAGTTCTTTCATCCTTTGCTTGACATCCAGAGACCCTCAAGAGCAGACAACGAATGCCATTGGGAAGCTCCAGTTTGTACAATGTAGTCTCTTCTTGTCTCAGAAGCCCTAAGTAAGACGCAGCGAATTATTTCTTACAATTTCCTAAGGTTGAAGGGAGGACAGACTTTACACATCAATACAGAAACCAACAGCAAAAGCACGAATTTAACGTTTCCTCATTTAAAAAAATAGCTTATAAACAAACTTTCTCTTTAGTTTCCTTTACTCAGCCCTAATTGACTAATTGTTACTTAACTAGTTGTTCACATAAGAAACTTTCCTCACCTAGAGAGCCCAAAAGAATGACAGTCTCAATAACTGAGAATATCTTTTGCGTAATTTTCTATCTTTACACTCTATAGAATATAATTTATTTCAGATCATCTCTTAGCTAATTCCCCATTCTTCATACTGACTCCTACTATAACCACTTCCCTTTTTTGTCAGTTTCAGAATATTGTAATTTTATGTGTTTGGTTAATTTTTATTAGAATCTTCTATTTCTTGGGTAAGACAAGGAAGCCCGTACATGGTCCCATTATAAAGTATTTTGTTTGGTAGGCTTCTCTTAATCCAGGTGAATTGAGTCCTTCCAGTCGAATATTTTTAGGGGGCCAGGAACTGGAATCTCATAACCACAAACTCTAAAAACCAAATGGTTGCAATTTCTTTCTGATGCTGAGGGGCATGTCCAGTATTTTTGCCATAAGCGTCTTTGCCGTAGACACCTTAGCTGAAAGCATTTTTGCCACATGACTAATTGGCTGTAAGGCAATTTTGCCATAAAAGATAAAATAATGAGAATAAAATAAAATAAAAGGGACGTTAAATAGGACATAATGAAACATGTAGTACATATCTGGACTACAGTTAAATGTTCCATCACATACCCAGTCCTTATAATTCACCAAATCATCTAAGCCAGATTTTGCGCCAAATACCAAAATTCCGTCCACATGATGTTTTCCATTATTGAATAGCAAAAAATTTTCACAAAAATTATACTCATCAGGAATCATGTAACCATTTCTTTTTGGGGTGGGGTCTAATAGGAGTAGCTTCATTTTTCTTTTGCCTCCAACTTCTAATATTGCATGATAAATTTGGTAAAGATGGTATTAGAGAACAAGCCATTGGATCTAAATTAGCTAAAAAATCGATAATTAATAGTCTCAAAGACTGTTGTGAATTACTAGCTGCCTCTTCTATATTTGCCACAGCCCGCTAAACTTTTGGTTTTGATGGGTGGGAGGAGTGACTGTCCTCGCTGAAGGATTTGCAAACCGATATGTTACCATTTTCTAGTGTAGAATGCAATCAGGCTTCACACTCTCTTATTTCACACTTCCAGTAAGTTTTACCACCGTATTTTCTATCAAGTCAAAATACATAGTTGTTATCATTCACTATTTTAAGTCTGACACATCACTACTACCTGTCACTGTATAGACCATTATGAGGGCTAAGATTTATGTAATACGAAAATGGGAGTACTGCATCAATGGAGCAATGAAACCAAACTGTCAGCTAATTGAAACCAAACTGTCAACTGGTTATTTTATCTTTTACAACAAAATTAGCTTACAGCCAATTAGTTACTGGGTGAAAATGTTTGCAGGCAAAAATGCTTATGGCGAAAGTACCTAAGACTTGCTGAGGGTATGTTAGTATACACCCCAATGGCTAAATCTGTTCTCCACACCAGCCTACCCTCAGGCCCAGCTCCCTCTGACTCATTTAGTTCTCTCAGGATGTGTCTAGGAAGTGAACACTTTCTAGACTGTTTCTCTCTTATTTTTGGTTTCAGCTCAACAGGATCCTATCACTGTTGACAGAAGATGTTTGAGTAGAGAGAGCATCAAGAAGCCTTCAAAAATAGTCAAATAAATTGTTTGGGATTAACAACATTCGATGTGTCTCCAGAACACAACTGCTGAATTCAAAAGGGGTAAAAAACACTAGCTTTGTGTCATGATCATGGCAACCCCTGACATTTATACAAAGCGCTTAATATTTTGGGATCTTTGAAACTTATCTTTATAGGGCCACTGCTCTGTCAATACGTGGAAAAATCTTGACATCTTGCCTGGGAGAGTTGATTTCCTACTGACCACTTCCCTAGAAAAGCTGCCTTTCAGAGAAGAAGTGAATGACATTTATGTGCCGTAATAAATAATAAAGATTTACATGACTGATGAAGCTAAAAAAATTCCACGAATAAAATTCCAATTAATCACACTTCAGGAGAGAATTATTCTTATATTTAACAAAAGTAGTTAAGTCTGCTTATCAGAAGAGGGTGCCATTTAATATCAAAATGGTTTTTCATACTTCTAAAATCAAAAAATATATATTTTAAATGAGGTAAAGGAAGGAGAATTTCACTTTAGAATAAAAATAAACTAAGGTATTTCATAATTAGCATACTTGCTTTTGGTTTGATTTGGTGCCTTATTCAGATCTCTTTCTCTGTGGAAGATTTATATCTTCAGTTATCTCCTCTGGACAACCCTATACAGTTTCATTGGAATTTATTCTGAGTAAATTGGAAAACCAGCGAAAAAAACGGAGGAGAATTAATAAAAAGTCAGGGAATCAACCTAGAATAGTGGATACGATATTGGAGAATGGGGTTCTAGTCTAGTCTCAGCTTTCCTGACAGCCAGCAGTTGTATGATCTTGATCAAGTCATAGACAATTGTGACTTGCCTTAAAAATGAGAGGTTTTAAGTTAAAAGATCACTTGCATCTCTAATATATCTCTGACTCTATGTTTAGCTGGTTCAATCTTTCAAAATCTGGAATCCTAACACTTTAGCAATGACAGATTATTTATATAAATATACTAAATTATTTTGGTGCTAATTACATTTGAAAAAAGTCAGTAAAGATGATGGTTAATACCATGAAAGGGAGCCGAGTAAAGGGCCAAGCACTGGGCCACAGTTAAGAGTAGTGAGGAGGAATGCATTGTAGTAAGATTATGCCAGAAGGCATGGGGGAGAAACAGAAAATAAAGGCGTGTGCTAAGGGGAGGGAGTTATGAGGAGTGCAATGGGCAGTGAGTAGGATGAGAACTGAGTAAGAATGCTTGAAGTTGATGAGAGGGTCCTTATTGGTTAGAGAGCAATCTAAACGCTGTGCTGAGTAAGGCATCACACTGGCAGGGTACATAGACAGAATATCCACTTAAATGTGAAACTGTAAAACACTGGGATTAAAAAGAAGGTGATGATTTTAAGGAAAAATGGATCAACCAAAATTTTTTCAATAATCTGGAAATTGGAAATGGTTCTATGGTTGAAGGTATTAGAGGAGAGGTTCAAGCTTTGGAACAAAGATTCTCAGAAACCTGTAGGAGATAGACGCCAGGACGTAGGTAGAGAAGGAAAATATGTAACAGACAATTAACTGTCAACTATTTGTAGCAGAAAACACTTAGGTTGGCCATTTGTTCTGGAGAGTGGAATATAACAGAAGCGATATATGTCACTTATAGGACGAGGTGGTTTGTTGGTTGGTTTTTCTGTCCCTGTCTCACTTTCCCCTGTCCCCATGGTCAGGAAGAAAGGATTCTAGGACAGTGAAACCACACAATTGAAGGAATCCTGATTCCTAGTCAGCAATGGGGAGCCACTAGCCTATACCCGGGGGAGCCACTAGGATACATAGAATTTTGTCTAAATGAACACTAAACTTTTGTTGTAAGCCACTGAGATTTGGAGATTATTTTTTATAGCAGCTAAATAGCTGATCCAAACAGTACTAGGAGTGGAGGCTTTCTCTGTATGCAATATTGGCTGTGTATTCAGCTATTAGTTGCTCTTCATTTACGCTAACACTTGATATGGTCAGTATTTTTAATATTTGATCTTCCAATAGGGGTGTAGTATTATTTTATTGTGTTTTTGTTCTGCATTTCCCCAATGACTAATGACCTTGAGCATCTTTTTATGTGTTTGACATCTTTATTTTGTTTGGAGAAGTATCTGTTCAAATCTTTTGTCCATTGCTTTTTTGATTGAGTTGCTTGTTTTCTTGTTATCGAGCTTGGAGAGTTCTTTATATATATTCTGGATACAAGTACTTTATGAGATACATAATGTGCAAATATTTTCTCCCAGTCTGTGGCTTGTCTTTCCGTTTCCTTAACAGCACATTTTGAAGTTTTTAATTTTGATGAAGTCCAATTTATGATATTTATTGTGGTAGTAGTTTACTGGCTGTAAACATCTGTCAATCTTATCATATTGTATACTTTAAATATGTGCAGTTTATTGTTGGTCAGTTATACCTCACTTAAAGCTGTTTAAAGAGGGAAGTGGGTCGCAGGTGAGCAAAATGGGTGAAAGGGGTCAAAAGGTACAATCTTCCAGTTATAAAATAAATAAGTCACTGAGATGTAATGCAGAACATGGTGACTATAGTTAATACTGTATTGCATATTTGAAAGTTGCTAAGAGAGTAAGCAGATCTTAGTTTTCATCACATAAAAAAATTTGTAACTATGTGTAGTGATGGATGTTAACTAATTGTGGTGATCATTTCACAATATATACAAATATTGAATCATGTTGTACACCTGAAACCAACATAATGTTATATGGCAATTATACCTTAATTTAAAAAAATGGAGGGGAAATAGACACAGTTTAGGAATTCAGAGCCTTCAAGGGTGGAAAGCTAATTGCTTTTAGACCTCCTACCCCAGTAAGAGAAACAAAGTCCCTGTAAACTTCTCAGTTAAGTGGCTCAGTGACTAAGGCTGTGGGCTTTTCATTCATTGTGCTAGATGGCCTCAGGTAAACACAGTGAAATTGTTAAGAGAGATATGGTAGGAAGGGGGGGGGGTAAGAATAAACAAACAATAAATCAGGCCGAGAATTATATCTAAGATAAACTTTTGTGTGGCTACCAGCACATGGCACTAACTGCAATTAGATAAAAAGCTTACTAGGTTTTTGGAGGAATTATATTGCAAGAAACTCAGAACATGGAATAAAAAGCCTTTTATGACTTAAAATCATTCTTGTGTACCCAGGCTTCTATAAAGAGAAGGTAATTTTGACAACTGTGCAGCTCTCCAGAAGGGCTCCAACATAAATTTCACATGTGGCCAAAGAAGATAAAGGGACCTCCCAGAAGGTAGAGCTCTAGGCTCACAGAGAATCATGGGCAGGGCAGTCCTTTGCAGAAGGCAACAATACAAGAGTTTGAAAGTTTCTATCCTGCTGGGAAAGGAGACTTCACAGTGTCTTCCCCTTAGAATTCCGAGTGGCTATAGATGAGTGACTGCTTTCTGATTTCTAGTCTTCCCTTTTCTGAAGGGGCATCCAGTGCCAGTGTCCTGTACTATTATTGTATATTGAGCATGTGCCAAGGAATAGAATCTCCATTTTAGTTCACAGGAAATGCCTGGAAGCACCATATCTGGATCAAATGGATAGGACTTGGAGACCCAATTCGCATAACAAATCTTTAAGGTATAAACAATGATTTTCCCAATTTTACAGAGCCAAGAGTGGGTAAGTAACATGCCCAAAGTTCACACAGCTAGAGAAAGAACACTGGATGTTGGATTTAATCTGCATGGGGCTTTGGGTTGACTACCTGGGGAGAGGTGTTTTCTTTAAGTAGGAAGGAGAGATCAAATGGATATTTGGTAACTGAAGGGCAGACCGTGACAGAGACAATTAATAATGCTGAGTAATGTTCATGTGTTGCACCTCCATTTTTCAACCTCCCTTGCAATTAAGTTGGCCATCTGACTAGCTCTGGACAATAGAATATGATCAGAAGTGATATATGCTACTTCTGGGCTAAGAGGTTCAATATCTGCGTCATCTTCCCCAAGTGCTCTCTTTCTGTTTTATTTGCATGCCTGGAAGCAAAAGGCTCCAGGATGGCTTGACCACGTGATGGAAGGAGCCAGATCCTTGAATTTCAGCTAGAGGAGTGCTGCCCAGCCTTGACTGGACACTGTATGAGTGAAAAAGAAATCTGTATTGTGTTAAGCCTCTCAGATTTGGGGGTGTTTACTGCACTGACTAGAATTAATCACTGTGGCCAAAGCCATATTAGAAACCATTGTTGGATAAAGATGCCCACCACGTTCTCTGTACTAAGTCACTTTGAAGATAATGGCTGTGCCATCAAGTTTTCACATTTTCCAAAGATTTATGACTTAGCCATTTTGTGGTTTTAAAGGGAAGAAGACAACAAAAAGCACTGATTTAAGATACTTTTTCTTTTGAAAACACAAAAGACTAGGATGTTGTTATCTTTAAGCTGGAAAGTATGACATGATAAGTTAGAGAGGAATTATGATTTGAGGCATGGAGTTTCTTGATCAGATTTCTAAACAAAGGCCAAATAACTGAAGGAGAAAGTAGATATCATTTAAAAACATAGGCTCTACAGTCAGATTGTCTGTCCATTCATTAGCTGTCTGGACTTTGGGAAAGTTACTAACCATCCTCTGCCTTGTAAAATTGTGAAAATAATTGTTTACATCTCAAAGAATCATTATGAGAATTAAATGAGTTAATGTTGTATAATAAAGAATTTTGCTGGCCTTTGATCTTGGTTCCTTTGAATTTCTTGAATGATAGGAGTGTCTTTGTTATTTATGGCAGGCCCCTTGAACCATGCCTGAGTTTATACTAACAAGGTAACTCATGGTGGGCCTGTGGATAGGTTCAAGATGGTGGCTGGTCATGCTGAAGATCAACCGTGTGATTAGAGTGTTGGACTTTGAGCATGTGATACCAGTTGGATGTCCTAACTTTTGGGGAAAGAGGGTAGTGATTGAGCTCAATCACATGGCCAGTGATTGAATCAATCATATTTATGAAATGAAACCCAATAAAAACTCTGGACATCTGAAGCATGGATGAGCTTCCCTGGTTACTAATTATTTATTGATGTGCCAGGAGGGGAATGTTTCCTGAGGACTCAGAAGCTTCAGGTTTAGGACCCTCCCAGACTGCGCCCTGTGCATCTCTTCTTTTGGCTGGTCCTGATTTGTATCCTTATAATAAAACTATAATCATAAGTATGGTGCTTTCCTAAGTTCTGTGTGTTGTTCTAGAGAATTATCAAAGCTGAGGGGTAGTGGGAACCCTGACTATATATCCAGTTGACCAGAAGGGCAGGGTGGCTTGGGAACACTCAAGCTTGCTGTTGGAATCTGAAGTGAGAGCAGTGTTGTGGGGGAACTGTGCCCTTCATCTGTGAAGTTTGCGTCAGGATCATCTTGCTGTTAATACATCTAGGCCAAGCATTAGATTTAATAGTAATATTGTAACATGGGCTGTCTTAAAGAGAATGCTTCAAAGGCTTTTAGAATAGTGCCTAGCCCAGAGTAACTATTCAGGGCAAGTTAGCCAATACTATTAAGCCATAAAATATTATCTATGCAGGAGCATTGCTATTTAAAAGACCAGTCTCAGGCGAACATAGAATACCGTATTTTAATGCTGGAAGGAACCTTGCAAGTTATATAGTCTGAAGTGATTTTGACTTAGTTCAAAAATCTTGTTAGTACAGAACTAAGGCCAATATCTCAGTCTCTTAAGACAAGACCATTATTTAAAATATGCTTTAGTTTTCTCATCTTTAATGTGGGCTAATTCAACAGAACCTGTATCCTAGTAGCAGGAACATTTTGGGGGATCTTTCCCGCACATACCCCTTTTCTCTGAATTTCTCTGTGCCCCAAGATGGGACTCTGACAGCCACATTTGACCCACATGACTCCACATCCTTGGTTACAGTCAATGGACTATCAGGTTCTCACTTCTCAGCATCTGGAACTTCATTTGAAAAGCACTAGTTGGCTAGTTGGTCTGTGAACTGGAGACGAGGCGGCTGAGGATCATCTACATGTTGACTCTGAAGTCAGGCATGAAGAGAGGGAAAGATGAAAGGAGGAGATGCATAGATAAAGGCAAAAATAGAGAGTGGCGACAGGGTAACTAGTTTCTTCGCCTGGTCTCTGTCTTTTACAAGGCAGGCTTCATCTTCTGCCCTTTGGTTTTGTGAAATATTTTAGAGCTTTTTTTAAATAAATTTCCTTTGTTTGCTTATGCTTATTGGAAGTGGATTTTGTTACTTGTAACCAAGAGTCTTGATTAAGTAACCATTTGGGAAGGCTCCTAAAAGGATGAAATGAAATAAAGGGTGCAAATTACTGTCACTGTGATTGTTACTGGTGACGAAGGGGAACAAGGAGGAGTGGAGGAAGATAAAAAACTGAAGATTAAGGTGGGCCAAGCATTAGATTTAATAGGAATATTGTAACATGGGCTGTCTTAAAGAGAATGCTTCAATATTTTCAATTAAATATAATTACATTAGGCTCCTGAATGTGGATGAAAGAATGGTAGAGCCGTGGAAGAATAAGGTTAAGCAAGTGACTGACAATTCTACTGTCTTGTTCAAGACAAAACTGGGTTAAGCAATAACTGTGGTGCACCAATGTCATTATAAAATATAATGAAACTGTTGGTGACAAATAGAATACACGACAGGACCACATCTCGGATGACTGTACTGGATCAAAAATAGCATTTTTACAAACAATTTTGTTATTTTGAAGGAAAAACCAATAGCCATTACAAAGCTCATGTTCCACTGCATGTTTGAAAGGAAAAGAGATTTATCTTCTCAAGTGGTGGGCCCCATCAGGCTAAAATAACCACTGTAAACAATGGATTCGAGAAATAATTCTGAGAAGGTAGATATTTACCAGGCTGCCTCTCCTCGCTGCTGGAAAAGGGTCAGATCTTGTTTTGTTTGGTGAAAAAAGAGGTTCTGACAAAACACACAATCAAATAGCGTTCATGACCAATGGAACTGCTTTTCTAGGTACTTGGTCTATTAAAAGAAGGCAAGAGAGGTAAAGCCCTTCTTTTTTCTTCATAAGATAAAAGGATCACTTTGGACAAGGGCAACTGAACAAGGGAGTACACAGTTGGAGGCTGCCTTCCTCTCTCTTTCCTTCCATCCATGCTTTATTCTTTTCTGTATTTTTCTTTCATTTCCCCCTTCCTCCACTTTTTTCTATAATATAAGTGAAAAATACAAGGTCCCATCAATATGAGGATATCTTACAGAATGGCACATTTTAAGGAGGATATTTCTCTTCATATGGAGATCAAATAAGGGACTAGAAATTTTGGGCATCTTAAACTATGTAAAATATATAACTAGACAGATCCTTTAAAAAAACATTTTTCTACCCTGCCTCATACAATCAGGCCTTAGAATGAAATAAATGGGAAATATGTTTCCTATTTTCTTAAAGAATTCTTTAAGAATTCTAGGGAAACCTTCTTGAAGAATTTAAGAATTCTCTTTTCTTCAAGAATTCTAGGGAAATCATTTTCACAGGGAATTATTTTCTTAAAGAATTCTTTAAGAATTTTCTTAAAGAATTATAGGCAAAAATTAAAAAGTATTTTCTTATTTTATTTCCTCAGAGAAAATAATTTTCTTAAAGAATTCTAGAGAATTAATTTTCTTAAAGAATTCTAGGGAAAAACTAAAAAATCTGCTTGGAAGGGCATGCTAGTCAGAAATATCTTCTTTACACGTAACTCCCATATTTCTTGCTATCATCAAAGTGCATTTATTTAATGCTAGAACTGTATCTTCAGTATAGCAAGTCAGCCTTCCGTTTTCCATGTCATTGGAGGAAGCCAGTGCCTTAGATAATTCAAAATAATGGAAAACCCCCCAAAACTCTTACTGCTACAATATAATTTTGTATTTCACATCGATAAAGTTGATTTTGGCAACCCGAAAATCTAGTATACTTTAAAGGAAATACGAAGTCCCACTGTAAAAGCACAGCTTAAGGGGTCAGGAATTTTGCTCACATAGCTCTTGGCCCCTGAATTCTCCCTTGCTTCATTCTCTGAGTGGTAGACACAAAGGAGACTCTGCTCTCTTCATTTGCAGTTACATATCTTCCTTGGTTGGGGAAGAAAGTTAATGCTTTAGTTTAAAAACCTTCTTATTCAGCTCTTGGGAAGTTGGAAGAAAAAAATGAGTGAAAAGAATCTTAATAGATGTACCCCACAAAAGTCAGCAATTCAGAACTGAAATATAATGGAAAATAGCTATATATTACCTTTCCGTTGTTTACTTTTTAGCAATATAATGCTATATATATTTGCCATATAATGCCAAATTATCTCATTTTTCCTCATTTCTCCTAATTTCCTATACTTTTCTGGTTTCTGTTGCTATTTACTTCAATTGTCTTATTTTAACATGAGAGACGCAAACTGAGCATGGCTTTTGAATGAAGATCTTGCTATTATTAAGAATAAAAATTATTGCTTTCTAACTATAATATATGGTAATCCTGCTAAGGAAAAAAAATTCTTAAGACTTTTAGGAATTATAGACCTACATTTTTGATAGTTAAGTTGAAGAAGTCATTCAAATATTTGTCTATATTTAACATTATATTAAGCAGTTATATTAAAAATATATTAAACATTCTAGAAGTTTTGGGCTGTTGTATTTTTTTTTCACAGTACTATTTATACTGTGAAAAACATGATTCTCACAGATAATGGTTATTGTAAAGCTAGAAGAAATGAGTTGAAGGGGATGGAAACAATTTCATACTATGCTGAGTCTTCTTGCAAATTATCCAACTGCAAATATTATTTGCAATAAATATTCTGGTAAACATGATCATATTTCTAGTAAATTTTATCATAGCTCTTTCATAGGCAAAGAAAAAGGGACTCAGAGGTGGAGGAATTTGCTTACGTTCACATAAGTCATAAGGATTGGGATTAGCATTCAAGCCCAGGTCTGTTTAATTCCAAAGCCAATATTCTTTACACTGTGCTTCATGACCTTATGATTTAATTTGCGTCTATTCTTTTACAATGTTTTGGACTAGTTTCTATGTCAGGAGAAGATTACTGGTGATGCGATGAGCCATGAACTGATTCCCAGTGACAGGTTCTAATCATCGGCAACATGAGCGAATGGGCACATGAGTTCGTAAGGTCTGTGTCAGGAAATTAGACTCTCAATAGGGACGAGGATTGCTCTCTCGCGCTCTTTTTTTTTTCTGGATGGGTGGCATTATAACTCTCGCCCATATTTTCTCGTTGGGTTCTTCCTTGGAAAGGAATTGTGATTAATGTTTCACTTTCCTCCCATTATTTGTAATCTATTCAGAGAATTAGAAAGAAGCAGGATCAGAGTTGAAGTGGTTAACTTGACTCAGAATTTAGTAGAAGCTGACAAATTAGTTTTTTAATCTTTTTGTCTCAGGTTTTCTTTTTTCTTTTTTAAAGGGCCGCAAATCCCATTTCTCAGAATCTTTTATTTCATTGTCTCTGATAGAAAGCCAGCTGTCCCATGTCTCTTTCTCAGTCTAGATTCAGTAAAGAATGGCACAAAGGGAACAAATTACAAAACCTTTGTTTTACAGGAAGAAACAGGGCAGTAAAACTCAGAATAACAAATGACTTCAATACAGTTGGTATTCTGGAGAGGTTAAAAGCTTTCAATGAATTCTATTCAAATTGAAAAGGAAAAAGCCCTTTCTTACAGTTATTAATGTCTGTAAAATTCCTTAAAAAATATTCACTTAAATTTTCCCTTAGTGTAAAACATAACATTTTACCTAACCTGCCATGTATATGAAAATATTATATGTATATTTGAGTTTGAAAGATGTGTTACCTCAGGTATATGAATATTCTTTTGTAGAAGTAAAGATGGGAGTTTTGGGGGGAGAGTATATGGAAAAATAGTATCATAATACTTTAAATATTATGGTAAACTCAAAAATTGGTTCTAAACATCTTGCAATGGCAGATATGAAAGTAGAAGTCTCAATTTGGTACTGAGGTTGCATTGTCAACAGCTGATGAAAATATTTTCTAGCTGTTTCTTGTTTTCAGAATTCTTAAGGGAATTTTCCAACGATCAACTATCCTTTGAAGTATCGACATTTATTTACTTTGACAGTTTTAATGAAAATCTCTTAAAAATAAAATTCTCAAGTTTCTGTTTCTTGAATACATGTGGAAGCCTTAGCTCACATTTTTTGGCAACTTAGGTTTATCATTATAAAAGTCAGTTTTGCATCACCTAGAAATACAGTAATATGATCAGGTACTCCTAAGGTTCGTTGCTAGATTTCGAAGCTTTGAGCGTATTTATTATTTTGAGCATATTAAGATTTTTTGATTATTCTTTCTACCCACCCTTGGATCTTCAACCTTACTTCCTGCTGCTGTCAGTGTAGCTGTTTCTGGTAGTTCAATGGGAGCTCTTCCTATGCAATATGATTGGGAGAGGCAGTTCATCTTTAACTGAAAAGCTGGTTAAAGTAGAGTCTATAAAAATGTTATGTACGAACAATAAATATTTAAATAAAACATATGAACATATTTCTGTTGCCAATATTTCCATATATGGCCAAGGCATATATGGGTTCTGTGATTGGAATTCCTCGTCATCTTTCTTAGATAAACCAGACACACAACGTATCATCTGGCAATTCCATTTTGATGGTGCAAAATTTCCATTGGCCAGGTAAGGAACTAATTAAACTTGTTATAATTGTGTTTAAAATGAAGATTAGCAGGTCATAGGTAAAGCAGCATATCATTGGGCACTGTTGGTTAATATAGGAGCTCCAAGATCTGAGGCATTTTCTATTGGCATTGTGACAATTTGCTGAAACTTGTGTCTTAAAACAATGAAAATTTATTATCTTACAGTTTTTTAGGTCATAAGTCCAACATGCATCTCACTGGACCCGAGTAAAGGTGTCGTCGAGTGGTGTTCTTTTCTAGAGGCTCTAAGGGAGAATGTTTCCTTGTTTTTTCCAGCTTCTAGAAGCTGCTCGTGTTCCTTGGCTCATGGTCCCTTCTCCATCTTCAAAGCCAGCAATGTTGCATTTCTCTGACCATTTATCTGTAGTCACCTGGTCCTCTTTCTATAGCTGGGAGACGTTTTCTTTTCTTAAAGACCCATGTGATTAGATTGAACGGCCTTCCCCCTTAGTAAACTAGAATAATCTCTTCATCTCAAGCACAGGCAACAAAAGCAAAAATAAACAAGTGGGGCTACATCAAATTAAAAGGCTTCTGCACAGCAAAGGAAACCATCAACAAAATGAAAAGGCAACCAACAGAATGGGAGAAAATATTTGCAAAGCACATATCTGATAAGGGGTTAATATCCAAAATAAATAAAAGACTCATACAACTCAATAGTAAAAAAGTAGCAAAAAGTGGGCAAAGGACCTGAATAGATGTTTTTCTGAAGAAGACATACAAATGGCCAAAAGGTTATGGAAAGGCGCTCGCCACCACTAATCATCACAAAAATGCAAATCAAAACCACAGTGAGATAACACCTCATACCTGTTATGATGGCTATTATCACAAAGACAAGAGATATCAAATGTTGGTGATGGCGTGGAGAAAAGGGAACTGTTGTAACCTGGTGGGAATGTAAATTGATATAGCCATTATAGAAAATAGTATGGAAGTTTCTCAAAAAAATAAAAGTAGAACTACCATATGATCCAGCAATCCTACTTTTGGTTATATATCTAAAGAAAATGAAACCAATATCCCAAAGAGATATCTGCACTCCCATGTTCACAGCAGCATTATTCACACTAGCCAAGATATGGAAACAATCTGAGTGTCCATTGATGGATGAATGGATAAAGAAAATGTGGTATATGTATACAGTGGAATATTATTCATCCATAAAACAGAAGGAAATAATGCCATTTGTGACAACATGGATGAAACTGGAGGACATTATACTAAATGAAATAAGCCAGACACAAAGATAGACAAATACTGTACGATCTCACTTATATGTGGAATCTAAAAAGTCAAACTCATAGAAGCAGAGTAGAATGGTGGTTGCAAGTGTCTGAGGGAGTAGGAGAAGTGGGGAGATGTTGGCCAAAAGGTACAAAGTTTCAGTTATAAGATAAGTTGTGGGGATCTAAGGCACAGCATAGTGACTACAGTTAATAATATTGTATCATATGCTTGAAATTTGCTAAGACAGTAAATCTTAGGTGTTTTCATCACACAGAAAAAATGGTAACTACATGAGGTGATGGATGTGTTAATTAGCTTGATCGTGGTAATCTTTTCACAATGTATAGATGTACCATATCATCACATTGTATGCCTTAAATATATAAAATTTTTATTTGTCAATTATACCTCAATAAAGCTGGAAAAAAGTTCCTTACCTTAATCACATCTGCAACATTTCTTTTGCCAGGTAAGGTAACATATTCAGAGGTTCAAAGGATTAGGACGTGGGCATCTTTGGGGGGGACCATTGTTCTGCCTACCACATTCTGCCCTATAGGCCCAGAAATTCATGTCCATCTCACATACAACGTACGTTCACCCCATCACAAGGTCCCCCAAAGTCTCAACCAATTATAACATCAACTCAAACTCTAAAAATCTCATCAGCTCAAATCTCATTACCTAAATTTTCTAAATCCAGTATGGGTGAGGCTATTGGTATTATCTATCCTGGGACATACTTCCTCTCCATCTGTGTACCTGTGAAACTCAAGAAACAAGTTATCTGCTCCTAAAAATACGATGGTGGGATAGGCACAGGATAATAGTTACAAACATTCCAGGTCAAAAGATAACAGCAGCATATCTTTTTATTCTTCAATTCTCCTCAAAAGTTTTCTAGCCTCTACTCCCTGCCTAATCTCAAGGCATTTCCACATTTTTAGGTATTTGTTAGAGCAACCCCTCACCAACTCTTAGCTAATCCCTCCCTTCCTCCTACCTCATCCTAGACAACCTATCCATTTTATAACCATGTACTAGTTTTGCCTATTCTAGAACATCACGCAAATGAAATATCATACATATGTACTCTGTGTTTGGCTTCTTTTTGGTCAGCATAATGTTTTGGATTTTCCTTCACGCTTTTGGTGTCAGTAGTTCATTTCTCTTATACTGAGTAATTTTCTGTTGTATGAACACACCACGATATGTTTATCTGTTCTCCTGTGGATGAACATATGGGATGTTTTCAGATTTTGGTTGGAATAGCTGTTATGAACATTCTTCTACTAAGGCAATCTGTGGCCACGTATTTCTATTTCTGTTGGGTAAATACATAATGATGAAATTACTGTGTCATAGTGTAGATGTATGTTTAACTTTTCAGAAACTGCGTCTATCATTTTACACATGTGAAATACTCTGGTTTAAGAAGTTTGGTTGCTCTATACGTTAACCAACACTTGGGATGGTCAGTCAGTTTGGTTTTAGATTTTCTAGTAGGTGTATAGTGGTACCTCATTGTGGTTTAAATTTACTTTACGCTGAAGTCTAATAAAATGTCATGTCTTTTTATTTCCCTTCTCCTCCCCTACTACTTTTAGAACTCCATCATTATCACTGATTTTTATAAATTTGATTATATCATACCTTGATGTATTTTTTTATGTGTATGCTTATCTTGCTTGGGCTGCACAATCTTTCTTGTTTTTGTGGATTAATAATTTTTTAACAAATCTTCAGTGTGTGTATTTTCTATTGCTTTGTCTTCAAGTTCATCGATCTTTTCTTCTGCAGTACCCAATGTGCTGTTAATTCCACCCAGTGAATTTTTTTGAAGTCAGATTTATTGAAATATAATTTATACAGAGTAAAATTTCTTTTGGTGCATTTTTTATTTCAGTGAATGTTTTATTGCAGATGTCACATTTTTCATCTCAAGAAGTTCTCATTGGTCTTGTTTTCCCATTTTTTCTTGTTTGTATTCATGTTTTCCTTTACATTTTTAATGTATTTTAATAGCTGTTCTAAAAATTCTTATCTGTCCATCGTCTTTGTTATTTCTGAGTCTTGTTTCCATTGACTGATTTTCCTCCTGGTTTGACTCACCTTTTTCTGTTTAACTTGTCTGCTTGTTAAGTGTTGATTTTGTATCCATCCTTTAAAAGGTCTTTGTTATGGCAGCAGTTAATTTTTTCAAGAACAGCTTGATTCTTCTGGGCTTTTGTTTTCTTTCTGATATTTGCCAATGTGCATCCAGGGCTAGGATAGATCAGCCTTACTCCTAAGGTATGGCCTTTCTAGAGTCTTGCCTGAATGCTCCCAGTGTTCAGTGAGGGAGAATGAATTTGGATAGCTCCCAGCCTCGTGTAAGCTCTGGTACTTGTTTTTTCCCTAGTAGTTGTTCTTTTCTTAGCCACATATATCTCGCTCCCAACTTACGTGCAGCTTAGTAATCAGGCAGAGACTCAAGAGGATCTTATGCAGATTTCTAGAGTGCCCCTTTGATTGTTTTTTTCCTCTCAGGTACTCTGTTCTCCAAATTCTAGCTAACATTAGTCTTTGTTTCTCAGAACTCTGCTCTCTCTCTCTTCAATCCAGTGACACCCCCACAGTCTGTATGTGTTCCCCCTTTCTGTGCAGCAGTCTATAATGTGCCGCTGGGCAAAAAGTCCAGGCAATTGTATGGCTTCCTTCCTATAATTTCTCAGAATTATAATCCTGTTCTGAGTATTGTCTAATATATGGAATATATATGAAATGAAATTTATATATATATTTCACTATATGAAAGCAAGTGTTTCATATATTTAGCCTATTATTCTTGTTTCTTAAAATGGGAGGTTCTAATCAGGTACCAGTTACCAAATTATGGCAGGAAGCCATGATGAATTTTTGAATGCATACATCAAACTATCAGTGAACTAATCGAAAGCCATAGCACCTACTATGAAATTTTGTTTGCTTGTTTGAGAATCAGATCAATTTAGAGTCTACATAATTTTCTTCACAAATCTCTACTAAAATTACCATTAAGGTAATTACTACATTATTTATGGATGAGGCAAGATAATCTTTATACTCATTATTTTGATGACATCTGGGTTCCCCATCTAAATGAAGGTATAAAAAATTTTGCAGAGTCCAGACACAAGTCACTCAAATGTTTAAGAGATTATATTAAGTGACCTGCTTGACGTATAGGAAGACAGGTCAGAAGAGCAACTTAGGAAAGACGATAGTCACCAAAATCAGAAAGGGTCATGATGTAGAGGCTATAACCACTTGTTCTTGTACTCCACTAAGGATATAAATATATTTAAAGAATAGAGGGAAGATTTACATAACATACAAAGCTGAACACCCTCCAAAAGATTCCGAAATAGTTTTAAATTGTTTGGAATGTTGTGAAATCTTTCTCTGCCTGGGAAATGAACAAACAGCAGAGTATCTTCTTGGCAAGATGATTTAGATGTGAGATTAGCAGTAAATTAAATAAACTACCCAGGTTCCTTTCAGGCCTCTGATTCTAATGATATTAAGGAGACTTTTCTTCTGCTTCCTGACAGCTGCCTTCCCAGATTTTATGGAATTGTTGCCCTTAGTATTTTTTTCAGTGGGAAGATGCTCTTCTGATATTCTTTTTCCAGTTGCCTGGGGCCTTTGTTAAGATAGCAAAACAAGAGAGTTCTTGGCCTCACTGATTTTTTTTTTTCCTGAACAGAAAGTATTTTTTACAAAAATAAATGCCATTATCTATATTTGCACGGAAAATCAAATATTTATGGGGCTCATTGCAGCAGAATCCAGGACAAACTGTCTCTACATTTTAATTTAATTCTCAGGCAAAATTTTTGCTTAAAAGAAAAATGATGAGTTGTAAATTTTTTTAAAAGATTAAAACAGGAAAAAATTTCCAATGACTGCAGAGTAGTAATTCCTTTAACTTTTTTACAGTAAGACATCTGTCTGTGAAAAACAATCATATCAAAAGGGGAGCTTTCTTTCAATGTCACTTTTGAAAATTATTTATATCTTTAGATTTTCTCTCTAACATGTGACTTGAAAATTATATTGGCACAGAATATCTTTTTCTTCCACAGGAATAGAACTCAGTAGTTGTTTTACAGACAGAGGGAACGGTAATGTTCTTGACAATTGTTCTAAGGGAAGGATCAAGTTCAAGTCCTTGGAGGATGTATAAAGTGGTATCAAATTTACCAAGAAAAGGCTTTTAGCCAGGACGAAAGATAGAGCCCTTGACTTATTACTCTCTTTTCTCTGGTTAGTATTTGTTCCATATTGTCGTATGTTCTATACACATGCTCATTGGGTGCTCTTTTAAATAACATAATATGAATAGATTGTGAAACTCCATGTCCCCTTAAATATCTCCCTAATCAATTTCTATAGCAACATAATCCCTCTATTTAACTCAGTCCAACAATTAAACGCTTTTTAGGGAGAGAGTTGGATAACAGGTGAAGTGGCTTCTAGAATGCATCCATGTGGTTTGGAAGAGGAGGTAGTTGGCAGAGGGTAGGAAGCAGAGGTAAATGGTTTCATTATTCACCACTCACAGATTACTTTACTGGATTAGTTAATTGTTACTTAGCAAGTGATCTGTAGAAATCCACCCTGAGGGGCTAACATGTACTTTACAGGCAGGCTCATTTTGGGAGAAGTCCTGACATAAAAGGGTACCCCCTAATAGTGCTTTTTTATGTGCCTTCAGAGGTTAGTAGGAAGCATGATAGAACCAGGGCAGACTAGGAGGAGGAGGTGAGAGGGCCGTAAAATAACATTGACTATCTGGGTTGATTTGATGAATCTAATATCTGGCTGACAGAGGTAACACTTTCCAGTTTTACCATTTTGTGCCTATTTCTCCCAATTGTATGGACTCAGTTATAAAGAAGAACATTCTCAGACAGAAGGCAGAGTGTTAATTATTATTATTATTTAAAGAGTACAGAGTATGCCTAGCAGAGTCTTTTCTGGTAGTCCTGCTGAAAAAACCCTCAGTGACCACTGGCCATGGTGCCGAGCAGGCATGCAGGAAGAGGGTACTGAAGTGTATGCTACTAGCATTTGGCGTGTTGGTGCACATGAATTTCTAAAGGACTAGGGTATTGAAAACAAACTTAACTGGTTTTGATAGAAGCAGTCTTTCTACTTTATGGTTAGTTGACAATCATAACTGAAGTCCTCAGGATCAGGACCTGGACAAGGCATATTTAGGATAAGTACTCTGATGGAAGCTCAGATATAACAATCTGTCTGAATGTCTGATAGAGACTTTATGACATGCTGTCCTGTAGTAGAGTTCAGAGTGAGGCTGGGAGCTGATGGAAGGCAGAGATGGTGTTTTATCTATCATTGCACTCACATAATGCTTACTCTGGTGCTTTATTCCTAGAGGGAGCTCAATCAATGTTTTCTGAGTTGAATTGAATATATTATGATGCCTTTTGTTGTTAGATCTGGATTCTATGGCAATAGGATGCACCAAACATGGAGCCTGACTCTTAGCTCCAAATAACATGCAAAATAAATAATAAAGGTGTTTGGTGTATCCTATTGCCATAGAATCCAGATCTAACAACGGAAGTGTTACCCATGGGATGCATAGAATAGAGATCGGCTGATTCTTTCCCAAAAGATACAGCAAGTGAACTGAGAGAAACTTTTATTTCAAAAGAAAACAATGCAACACAAAACAAAAACTTTCTTTTTTCTGCCTTGTGAATGTAAAAATGTGTGTAAATGGAGAAAAATGGTAAATGGAGAAAATGGGGGGGCTGGTCACGTGGCCGAGTGGTTAAGTTCGCGTGCTCTGCTTCAGGCGGCCCAGTGTTTCGTTGGTTTGATCCTGGGCGCAGACATGGCACTGCTCATCAAACCACGCTGAGGCAGCATCCCACATGCCACAACTAGAAGGACCCACAACGAAGAATATACAACTATGTATCTGCGGGCTTTGGGGAGAAAAAGGAAAAAAATAAAATCTTTAAAAAAAAAGAAAAAAAAAGAAAATGGAGAATTTTTTTCTCTGGTAAATGGAGAAAAAAATTTGACTTCACTAGTCCCCATTCTTCCTTTTAATATAAAGTATGGCAATGAATAAATTTTATATATATATTCTGAAACTTTAAAAAAGATTTTAAAGAAACACTTTAAAACAGTTCAAACATTGGAAGAGTGAAAGGTATTTTCTCTATTAGGGTAGAATAATCCCAGATAAGATGCAGGTTTTGTAACCATGTGACCTTGAACAAATCACTCTTTGCCTCATTCCTTTATGTCTCTGATTAAACACCTATTGGGGTTGTTTGGGAATACCAATGTGAAAGTCCTTTGAAAGATACAATCTACATGCAATGTGGAAAATTGATTTTATATTTAAAAAAGCCCAATTAATGATGGTTTCATTTTTGTAGCTCAAGTCCAGTTTGTTGGTTTCCTTGTTTGTAAAAGCAGAAAATAACGATATCTAACCCGTAGGGTCAATATGAGTATAAATATGTAGATATTTCTAGGCACTGTATCCCTTTCCCTTTCCATAATTCAAACTTATTTAATTTCAGTATTAATATTATAATTTATATCAGGTGTACACATTGAAAAAGTGCTCTCCACTATTAGTGTCGCCACTTCGTCATTCTTAAATCATACTTTAACCAATTAGTGGCTGGGTTCCCTGTCCAGCAGACACTATTACTGTTCTCAACCAGGTCACCAGTGTTCTCTTAATTGTCAGTTCCCACAGGTATTTTTCAGAAACTGTTCACTTTACCCCCTGGCAACAGAGTTAAAACTCTTTCTAACTGCTGTCATGCTTGGTATATATCTCTAATATGAGTTCCCCTCTTTGGCCATTGTTTGTTTGTACGTCTCATTCTTCTCACTGAATTCTGAGCTCTTCGAGCACAAGAGTTCCTCCCTTTTATCCATCTTTGTAATCTAACTTAATTCCTGGAACATAGTGGGCACTTGCTAAATATGGATAGATGAGTAGTGAGCGGTAGGAGGTAAATCATGTGTGGGCGTCTTCTTTATAAGCCATTTGCTAGGCATGTCTGAATGGCCCCAGGAAAGCATTGGTGGCCTGCTGTAAACAGGATCTTTCTGGGATGAAGCCGAGGTATACAGAACTGAAGCAAGGGAGGAAGAGAGACAGTGCAGTCTGTAATCAGTTTGGATCAATTGAATCTTGTGTCAAGTTAAAATTATGCTCAACCAAGAAACAATGAATGCCTTACCCCACACCTCTCACTTCTTCTCTTTGTATTGATTCGGGAGCGTAGCTTACAGAGAGCTGTTGCTAGGGGACAGATTTTCTCACGTTTCCGTTGAAGATATATTCACAAAGAAGCCATGCAATTTGCAAGAACAGCCAACAAAACCTATTGCATGGAGCCCTGTTCCATTAACAAAAACACAGCATATCATCAAAAAGAAGAAGATCTGGTGTAACTGTGCATTCATTCCATTGAAGGGGTGAGTGGACTGAAACTGGGTTGAATTTAGGGTGTAAGACAGTGTGAGGAGCATCCTTGAAATTTCTGTGATTATTTATAAATTACCTATTCATTCCGGTAAACAAACAGTTGGGGCCCATTCTGAACAGAGAGGGAGTGGACAGTGATTCATTAAAAAGACCCACCCTAAAGGAATTTACAGCCTGGTGGCAGAGAATGACTCACCATTTTTGTGGGTCAACATCAACCAAATAATGGCAATTTCATTTGGTTCGATCTACTGCTACTACTATAATGTGGTTTGCACAGTGACAGAGATATCTGGAAGTATTGAGGAGAAAATAGCTTGGAAGAGGTGAGTGGTGGCTAAGGAAGGTGTGCTGGATATGTCTGAACTGAGGCTTGGACAATGTGCACGAATAAGATAAGAAAAAAAGTGGAGGAGGGAGACACCAATATTCCAGACGGTAGAGGAAGAATGAGCAGAGACAGTGAAGTGAGAGACAACAAAATATGTGTGGGTCACAGCACAGTGTTTAAGGTTGTTGTAGTATAAAGTGGGAGGCAGAGAGTGACAAAAGAAGAATCTGGAAAAGTTAAGCAGGAGTCAGTCCATGGAAGGGCTTAAATTCTTGCTAAGTGTTGTTACTGCTACTGGACCCCCAAACTGGCATCATTCTGATCTTCTTGGGCTAGAACTCACATTTCCCTTTTTTTCTCTTTAATAACCTGAATGCGTTCTGTTGCCCTTAAAATAATGGTTAGATAAAAATGCACTGAAATAAGAGCAGAGGAGACTTACATTTTAATCCTAGGCTGTTAATCAAGTGTCTTAAATACAAAACTTAATCTCAATTTTTTCACTTTCGAGAATAGAATATTTAATGATATTTCGAGGATGTGTTCCATGTGAATAAGATAAGTAATAATGCTTTTAAGATTTCCTATATATTGAAGCAAAAAAATCCAGATTAGGAATTGCTAATGCATATAGCTTCTATTATTATCTATATGCTTAATCTCAATTATTTGTATAATTTCATGTATTCAAGGATTCCTCCAGAAAAAATCTAAATAATATAAAATTATTGAGTACTTCTATTAATAAATTAAACATAATATATTTATGGAGTATAATATGTGTATATGGTATATACATATAAAGGAACATGTTTAGAAATACACATATGTGTGTGCATTCATACACACACAGTAATGGAACTGCAAGGCTGAACATTTAGGGATTTCAACAAATATTTGAGAATAAAAAACTAAGTCTTAAAAATCTGGAAGTAGTCCCATAAATTGAATACTAATTAAATAAAGAGTTATTATCATTCTTCAATAAGATCTTATGATTCTAATCTGTCATTAACTGAGTAATATTCATCATTGTACCTTCAGCATCTATCACAGTGCTTCACTTATGTTAGGAGCTCAAAAAATATGTCTTGTATCAGTGGATAACAGATATGCCAACCTTCTCTCATTTATCCTTCTCCTTGGTAGCGTCTCTTCCCTTTTCTCTTTGCACACTTTGCATTATATTTTACTCTCATATTATTATTATTTTGGAGGGGTTATTTGTTATACAGCATTTTGTTATCGAGGTAACATTTGTTTGTAACATATAAATTTCAGGTATACATCATTATATTTCAACTTCTGTGTAGACTATATGGTGTTCACTATCAAAAATCTAGTTGCCATCTGTCACTGTGCGAATGTTCCCCTTTACCCATTTTGCTCTCCCCTCACCCCCCTAACCCTCTGGTAACCACCAGTCTGTTCTCTGTGTTTATGTGTTTGTTTGTTGTTTTTTGATCTTTCACATATGAGTGAAATCATACAGTATTTGTCTTTCTCCGTCTGACTTATTTCACTTAGCATGATACCCTCAAAATCCATCCATGTTGTTGCAAATGGCAAGAGTTCATCTTTTTTAATGCCTGAGTAGTATTCCATTGTATATATATATATCATATCTTCTTTATCCATTCATCTGTTGATGGGCACTTATGTTGTTTCTATCTCTTGACTATTGTGGATAATGCTGCAGTGAACATAGAGGTGGACTTATCTTTTTGAATTAGTGTTTTCCTGTTCTTCGCAAAAATACCCAGAAATAGAATTGCTGGATCATATGGTAGTTTTATTTTTAAATTTTTGAGGAATCTCCATACTGTTTTCCATAGTGGCTGCATCAGTTTGCAATCCCACCAGCAGTGTATGAGAGTTCCCTTTTCTCCACATCCTCTCCAACACTTGTTTCCTGTCTTGTTAATTATAGCCATTCTGATGGGTATGAGGTGGTATCTCATTGTGGTTTTGACTTGAATTTACCTCATAATTAGTGATGTTGAACACCATTTCATGTGCCTGTTGGCCACCTGTATATCTTCTTTGGAAAAATGTCTGTTCAGATCCTCTGCCCACTTTTTTTTCTTTTTTTTAAAGATTTTATTTTTTTCCTTTTTCTCCCCAAAGCCCCCCGGTACATAGTTGTATATTCTTCGTTGTGGGTCATTCTAGTTGTGGCATGTGGGGCGCTGCCTCAGTGTGGTTTGATGAGCAGTGCCATGTCTGCACCCAGGATTCGAACCAACGAAACACTGGGCCGCCTGCAGCGGAGGGCACGAACTTAACCACTAGGCCATGGGGCCAGCCCCACCTCTGCCCACTTTTTAATTGGGTTGTTTGCTTTTTGTTGTTGAGTTGTATGAGTTCTTTATATACTTTGGATATTAACCCCTATCAGATAAATCATTTGCAAATATTTTCTCCCAACTTGTAGGTTGTCTTCTCATTTCTTGATGGTTTCTTTTCTCATGCAGAAGCTTTTTAGTTTGTTATAGTCTCATTTGTTTATTTTTTCTCTTGTTTCCCTTGCCTGAGGAGACATATTTAAAAAGATACTGCTAACGTTGATGTCAAAGATCATACTACCTACATTTTTTTCTAGGAGTTTTATGGTTTCAGGTCTTAAAATCAAGTCTTTAATCCATTTTGAGTTAATTTTTGTGTACAGTATAAGATAGTAGTCTACTTTTATTCTTTTGCTTATTGCTGCCCAGTTTTCCCAACATCATTTATTGAAGAGACTTTCTTTATTATATGTTCTTGGTTCCTTTGTCAAAAATTAACTGTCCATAAATGTATGGGTTTATTTCTAGGTCCTCTATTTTGTTCCATTTGATCTATGTGTATGTTTTTATGTCCTACAGATACATTATATGAATAAATCTAACAGCCTATGACTTTTCCAGTCTTAAGACTTTTTTATCTTTACCGGAGTTCATCTCACAATTATGGTGGCCAGTATCATCTACCACATTGTGGTGTTTGTTTATTTAGGAAGATGATATTCTGCGCATACAGTCAGTATGATACCTGCTGTTAAGGTTTTCAAAGCAGCTTGCAGCTCCTAAAAAGAATGTTTGATGTACAAACACTCAGAATACATCATAGAAACTAAGATTTTTTTCACATATAACTAAATACGTAATTTCTTTCACCTAAATAATTAGACAGGATTTATTGTTCATGCAAATGCAGTTTACTCTGAAACTGTGGGTTATGTTTTGTTCACTACTATATCTCGCCAGGCCTGGAGACTTTTCTGGGCATAGTAAGCAATCAATAAATATTTGTTGAATGAATCGATAAGTGAGACAAATACAGATTATAGAATCCTCAGAGTGGAAAGGCAGAGAGAAAGCTGAGGATTGTGCAAATGGAGAGATCAACTGTCTCTTGGTGACAAATATCGAATGGTTGGCATTCTGTGTCTTTTGTTAAAAGCAGAGGAAAGATGCTCCCAACCCAAATCTGCTTTAATTCTGTGCAGTTTTGAACACTGTTAGCTGGAGATGTAGAAACACGGTCTGAAATCTTCCTCTTAAAAGCCTGAACTTTGGGCACTTGTAGATGGAAATATCACGAATTGTCTGCAATCAGCATTAAAAGTCCTCATACAATCAAGTGCCTATTCCAGACCGGCATGAGATCAGAATGGGAAAGAACATAAGAGATTAGCCAACAATTCAGAATATATGTGAAGAAAGGAGAAAAATCAGGTAAGATCAGTTAGACACATTTTCCTTCATTACATCTGATGAAGGGTTTCTGATTCCTTAGATTCGAAAACTAATAGCAGAATCCTATTATGTACAAGTAAGGTTTATTATATGTATATTTATGCAGAAAGCCTCAGTATACAAAACTGTATATAGTTCGTAGCATAGTTTCCAATATTGTCAATTGACACTCTCATTGTCTTTATAAATTATAGAAATATAAGGAATTGAATTTAGGCATTATTTTAGAAAGATAGTCTGTAAATAATTGTTTCAATCTTGTATCCAGAATAGAGAGATGGAATATATAGTCCCTCTTGTGGTATGGTGCCCTGACAATGTTTATTTCCAACTGGGTGTGAGTTGTTCCACACACAGAGCTCATCGGCTTGCCCAGGACCCATTAACATTTGTTTTGCTTAGTCTGTGTATCAGAATTTTCCTCTTGACTGCCTAGGGATGGGGTTTGGGTGGTGTTAATACTACTATTTAAAGTTACCACTTGTATTAGCCACTATACTGATGTAGTTTTACATGTAGTAGACATGTAAATTGTGTACACATGTATTACACAAACTATCTCATTTAATATTTTTAAAAACCTTGCAATACTACTATTAAGAATAGAAAGGTATCATATTGTGTATGTGTCAAAATATTTCAAATATAAGTAGGTCTACCTAATTTTATGCATGTTAACTCATTCACTTCTCAGAGTAACCTTAAGGCTATTATTTTCCCCATTTTATAGATGGAGACACTGAAGCAGAGATGTTAACTGGTTGCTGAAGGATACATGGATGTTAAACTGCAGAACTAGGATCTGAACCGGGCCCATCTGATTTTATAGTCCAAACTCTTAACTCTGAATATGCCTGTCACATTCTTTAAGGTGACCATAGCTTAAGTATTGCTCTGTTTTGTTGTTTCCTAAATGTTTTCCAAATGCTCTATTCGGATATCAAGATGAGTCAGTTTATTTAGATTTCAGATACCTTAGGAAGTCTATTTTCTCAAAAGTTTGCCTCAAGTGTTAGTCAATGAGTGTAAAATTTTTAGCTGGAATATAAAACGAGCTGTCTTAAGGCTTATAAACATAACTTTATGTTAGCTGAAATCAAACACAAGTTCTGTTTTGAGCTGGAGTATTGCTAATGGTTCAGACTTGATTTCTGAAGCTCAAGAGGATGGGTTGATTCTGAGTGGATTAATCTGCTAAATCTGTACAACTTCTTAGCATTGATACATCCACTTTCAAAACAATAGAATTCAAGTTGGCCAACTTTCCTACCCGTTTCAGTTTCTGCACCTGTTCAAAATGGAAATTATAGTCATAAACCCTTGAAATAAATTTTAAGGATATTTGATCTCTAAAAATTAATTCTCCTGGCAAAATTGGATTTCACCCAAGCATGTTTGCCATCTTTTCTCTTCTCCTTCAACCTCACCATACTTTTTGAATGTATTGCTTAAAAAGAAAATAAGTATCCATGTAATATAGTGACACACGGTGACCCCATGAAAAGACACATTCTAGTGAAAATCTGCCCTCAGATTTCTACTTTTGTAGATCACATATATGTGTTGCTAGTCCTGGGACCTCTTCTTTCATTGACGGATGTTTATATAGTGTGCTTCTTCTGAGCTGCTTTGGCTATGTCCCTCAGTAGCTTAGTAGGTACTATATTCTCAGGATATAGAATCTTACTTTTAATGTTAGTACATATATATAATCTAGCTCCATAAAAATCTCATGACTCCTCTGTCTATAATCAAGAGATCAATTTGAGACTATCTATATGAGCTAGCTACAAAATAAGTAGAAGTCCTTAAGAACATTACAATCTTATTGGGTGAGACAAGATGTCCAAATAGAAAACAACTAGAGAGATTGGCTGTTTCTCTCTCTGGGTGGATTCTTCCAGCAGGTATTCCTGCGACTCGCTTCGTCAGTTTATTGGGATCTCTGCTCACAGTTCATCCCCGTAGAGAGAACAGGCCTATCTAAATACTCTCCCCCGCACATTCTATTCACCTACCCTGGCTTCTTTCCACAATAGTTCTTGCCATTAGCTGACTTTATGTTTGTTTGCTGGCTGTCTACACCACTAGTATATAATTCCAAGGGGGCAGGAACTTTCTATCCTCACTCTTATATCTTCACCAGCTAGGGCAGTGCCTGGTTCATTGGAGGCACTCCATAACCGTTTGCTGAACAAGGAAAATTTAGGTTGTTTTAGGTAGAAAAAGAAGTGATAGTTTTCCAAATGCGAATTAAGCATATTTTTTATCTTCTCAATAGGTACACAGTCTAATCTTGAATATTATTTTAGACCGAGGATATATGGGTCAGTGTTTAACTTTCGAGGATGAGGTACAATCTCTTTGATCAACCTACCTGCGTAAGGACTTAGGGGCAGTCAACAAGTCATCTCAGCAATTGGAAGCTAATGTACCAACCAACAGGAATTAGAGAAGTACTAAACTTCAGACTTATAGTGAGCAATGTTGTTGAGCTGCATACAGAATATAGAGCAAGTGGCATCTATGGCCTATTATCAGGAGAAGAAATCCAAACACTTCTGCCCACTGCATCTTGGTACTGAAGTTGCCAAGGAAAACACAACACAGTCAAGCACTGGATGGAACAATGCTTTAGTCACATAGAGAAGAGACAGAGCAAGATCAGCTCCAGTAATGGGCATTGGCCCCCTGTGGCCAGCAGGTCCTGTCTGGTAGTCAGTGCAGGGCTATTGGCCTAAGCACATCCCTCTTGTGCCCCAGAATGAAAGACCACCTCCCCTCCCCGCAGGGGACAGATACTGCAGTGGGGTTGGCCAGGTATCATAAGTTGCACAAGCTTAACAGAACAAAGGAAGACACACTGAGTCTGAAACAGGGAAAGATACTCTCATACAAGGCGCTAAGTCCAGCACGGGCTGTGCGGACTCCTTCTCTCTCGGTAAGGAGGTGTTCCAGGCCCGAGGCCCATTCTTACGGGGCCAAGAGGGGATCAAAAGATTGCATGTGCAAGACTGCTTTTCCCAACACAGCAGAATCTGGAGAGCGTGATTTGCAATGCTCCTTGTGCAAATGGAGGGACTGACTAACATCCAATCAAATAATAGGTAGTCAATGTGTTTCCCCACCTTTTTTTTTTTTTGAAGATATGTCTCTCTCTCCCTCTTAAAACTAATACATAAATGTGTGTTTACATATATAAAATACATGTTTACATATATAATATATGAATATATATAATATACATTTTTTTCCTTTTACTTAAAAATAAATCATTCTTCATCACAGAATCAAGTAGAAGGATCTTGCTACTTGAACTCAGAATTTGGTTTACCCACAGGAGTTGTCTGTATGTGTTCTTTAAACATGATTTAGGAGGCCGGCTCCGTGGTCAAGTGGTTAAGTTCGCGCGCTCCGCTGCGGCGGCCCAGGGTTTGCATCCTGGGCGCAGACATGGCACCGCTCATCAGGCCCCATTGAGGTGGCGTCCCATATCTCACAACTAGAAGGACCTGCAACTAAGATATACAGCTGTGTATGGGGGGGAGGGTTGGGGAAATAAAGCAGAAAAAAAAAAAAATGATTGGCAACAGTTGTTAGCCCAGGTGCCAATCTTTAAAAATAAACAAACAAACAAACAAAACCACATGATTTAAACACTTGGAGATTTCATCCCCTGTATATGGGCTCAGATATAATTGGTTGGAAAATTGATAGAATCAAATCAAATTTGTGGTGGAGGGACATGAATGTCAGTGCTGTTGTAGACATTATACATGAAACACATTATAGAACATCCTTATACTAATTAACTCATTATATTATTTTCTCCAGAGGTCAAAGCTAAACCATCTATTTTGGTCTCTTATTTTAATTATTGTCCACTACTAATTGTGGGTTCGAAACATTAGGATACATGCTTCTCAGGAAAAGTATATACAGATACTGGTTCTTTTTCAAATGGAATTTGCTTGGATAATTTCTACATCTCTGGGCAGCTTTTCCACAAAAAGTCCCAAGTTGCACTAGAATTTTTATTGAGTTTTTCGCTTTTTAGTTTTGGTGTAGATTGAGTATAGAAAATGAATTGGTTGCACGGGGAAGGGCAATGGGAAGCCTAGTACATGAGTTTGAAAAGTATGTTCAAGAACAGTAATTTAAAAATTGCCTTTACCTTTAATTAAAAAAAAAAACTTTACTAATAATTTCCAATAATGTAATAACTATCATTCACTTAACTCTTCATGTGTAGCACATGCTTTATGCTAACAAGATACTAAATGCAAATTTTCCTGGCCTTGTTGTCTTTTGTACCTGACCAATGGAAAGGGTCATTTAAGAATGGAGAATGCTGATCCTTCTAAAAGTTTGGCTCAAACACGACATGCATACTTTCCATAGCATTTCACTGACAAGAACTAGTCACATGGCCTCATCTAGATGCAAGCAGGATGGAAGGAGAGAGGATTTGTGGTGGTGCTGGAAAATGTATCCCGGCTGGGCAGCCACAGCCCAGCACCAACTCTATGCTGTGAATGGTAGGGTACGCATTTTGTTGTGACCTTTTCTGTCACAGTTTGCCCCTCTGTCCACCAAATATCTGGGCAGAACATTTTTTGCCACGCATTAAACCCAATTCCTCCTGAGACAGGCATTCCCTCACGCATTGCTTTCCATGGCTCTTGATTTCACCCACATCTTCACTTGACTTGAGCACTGGAAGTGAATCCTCCATAAGGTTGGTTTCTTGCTGGTACAAATCTGGAGAATCAAAGTCTGAGCTCAGTTCTAGGCCCACCTGCTAAAATGAGCAGATAAAAGCCAACACATATTCTGGTTCTTTCTATCCTCTTTCCCTAGAGTCAGAACTTCAATAGGCAAATGGTTTGCCTTCTAAATTATTGGTGATGAGAAATTATCAATTTTTATCATAGAGCACAGGGGGCACTAACTTCCTAGTTTGTGGTGTGTATTCCACACCTCGTGTGGTCTATTTCCAGTGTTAATTTAAGCTGATAGCTATATCTTTTAGATTATTGTTAACGCAAAACTCTACTTCAATGTTCTGATTTCTGTATTAAATTATCAAAATATTATTTTAGTGATGTTTTAAATTTCCTCCTATGGCTTCTCACCCTACATTCCTAATGTGATTAATAAGATGCTTATTGTCCAAATTGCAGGCAGGAGAAAGAGAAAGAAGAATAGAAGAAATATAAGATAATGTCTCAATGGATTATCAATTTTTAAATAATGGAGAAATGTTGGAAAATATATTTCATTAATAATTGTCTTAAAAAATTCAAAACTAAAAATAACTATAATATTTTAAATATGGAATTGAATCTCATCAAGTATTATAATTGGAAATTCAGTGATTTATAGATTTATAGCAAGTATTCATTAAGAAAATTTCTTTTTAAAATTTAACTCAGTTTAATTTTGATGACATTTCTGAGTCACATGAAATAGACACACATTTTGGGTTCTAAATGTCTTTCGCTGATACAGGAGAAATTCTATGATCATTTAGCTAATCAGTAGCTCAAACATGTAAAATAGAAAAGGCGCCACATGTATGTTTAGACTTGATTTTGGAAAGATGATGTTTAAAAGGTCTACTTAGTTGGGGCATCATTGTACTAAGTCCACCTCATGGGTGAACCCACATGATTCAGAGAACCTTAACAGTAGTTGAACACACTTTCAACTTTGGGCTAGTGTCCTGGGCATGACAGTTACACAATAAATGTAGCTCTTATTATTCTCAATATTTCATATACATACATCACCCACTCTAATGATAACTAATTCTTCTTCTTTAAAATATTAAACTCATAAGCAGGACTGTCAAGGGAAATGCCTGTCCTAGATACAGACAGGGACATTTATCACTTTTCTGGTCTTCATTCTGGTGATCCACTTTATTCCATTTCAAACTACTTTTTCTTTGTACAATAACTGTCATTGACTAAGAACTCTGAAATTAGTCTATGTTCACAATTGTTCAAAATTCTATCAGAAGTAGAGACTTCTTCAGCTGTCATTCTATTTCTGGTCTTTTTGGCACAATAAATACCAGCGTGCTGATAAAATGATGGTGAATTCTCTGTTACCATCTTTTATAAAATGACTTCTCTTATTGTCATGGGGTTGGTTTATTATATGGCTTCTTATGTTTGGGTTAAAAAGGATTAACATCTAGTTTTAATGCAATGGGGCGATACAAATCTTATTTATCAACTCAGATGTGAAAAAACACATAATTTTGTTCTTAAAAATACAATTTATTTTAATTTATTTCATGCCCCATTTTCATATGGGAAAAGACACAGCCTTCATAAATGTAGGATTCTTTTCCTTCTACCAAGTGACAAATAAGGTGCAGTTGGAAAGTAGTAGTTATCACGTCTGCTCTTTGATGGCTGGTGGAGTGAGTGTGGAGAAGGATATTGTAGCTGACCTTCAATATCAGGTGCCCATAAGGATATCTCCTGAGGTGTATGTCATCCCTTCTGATCCCTGGCCATCAATCTATGCAGACTGTCTCTGAGACAACCCTTGCTTCTATTGCCTGATCTTTTCAGGAATCTGGTTCTTTTCCATTCCATCAGTGTCATGCTTGAGGCCGTGAGAATCTCTGCAAGGCTGTTCAAGTTCCTGTTTCCCCAGAGGTGAGCCTGTCTTTTTGCTCCCGGGGCTCTTCTCAGCAGAGAGTACAGGCTCTCTCTCTCTCAGATTTATAAATGCCTATAGGTATTTTCCTTGGTCTTGTCTTCTTCTTCCTGGCTCAGGGGAACGCTTGTCTTCATCTAAGGGGTTTCTTCTGTTCTAAGGTTGCTCCCCACAAACTTTTTCCTTTAATGCCTAGAATTCTTTTCTCTCTCTCACAAGAGTCTGTGCTTTTTGGTGAAAAATGCCAAGAGAATTCTTGTTAGCTGTGTCCCCTACCATGCTTCACTAGGGTAAAGCACACCACACCTGCCTGGTTGGATGTGGGCAAAACTCGAAGGGAGAAAAAAAGGAGGGACAATCAACTAAGTAAACAACAACAACAACAGCAGCACGTCTTGCCACAATTACTTTCAAGTACTTTATTGTATGGCTATTTCCTATCTTTCCCTTCTACCCATTAACCAAAGCTCCTTGCTCCCCTGATTTCTTGCATCTCTCTGCAATCCTTCCGCATTCTGGCTGCTCTGACTACTTCTTGCCAATGAAAGTGAGAGCATAAACTTTGATGGACAGCTTGTTGCCTGTCAAATTTGGCTTTAATTTTTATGTCATATAAAATCATGAAACTGGTTATTTTTTGGATGATTAAAAGATTTTTATAAGGTCTGGCTTTTAACTTTGTTTTTGCTGGTTGGCCTGAGGATCGATAAATTGGAATAACAATTTTCTGATAGCTGTGAAATCGTCATTATTAGAGTAATAAAGTGATGACCATATTTTGCTTCCTAGATAGATGTCAAAATATATCGAGTCTTCTACAGCTTAGCAAAAGTGGCAATAACCTAATTAGTCTTTTAACAACAAGCCTATTCCCACATGGATTGTTGAGAGTTATTGAGAAATAACAATTGCGCTAAACATTTTTTCTAAGGGGCAGAACATAAGATTTTAAAGTCTCAATTTCTGTTTGACAAATAAATAATCAATAATACTGTTAAAAGGACTTTGGAATTGATGAGATTGTTTTCCTTTAAAGCAAAACAAAGTGAAAATAAGAATGGTGCAGATTTCCTTTGCAGCCATTGCAAATAAGTGAGAAAAACCATGTCAGAATAAACATTGGGTTTTCTTTTTAAATGCCTTTTTATAAGTGAACATTGAACAATCATTCTTTCTGTTTATGTTTTCCAGACTGCTTGTCAGCAACATTTTTAGCCTTAGAGAGAAATTATTTTATATGGGTTAAGAAATATTTTTATGATGTATTTCAGTGCTTTTTAAAATGGTAAGTTCTGTAAAAATACACAATATATTATCGATGTTATGAGTCAAATGGTGGAACTGCAGAGATGTTGATAAGCCTTTTCTATGATAATAAGGCAGGGTAAATAGCAGGGGGACGAGGGAGCTTAAAGCTTTTAGGAAGACAATGTGACTCTATTGATACCCAAGCCATTGTTTTGGCACTTTTGGGAAGGTAAGTATATTACATTTCTCTAGAATTTGCTCTTGATTCTAGGCTACTAACGAGAAAAGTAGGAAAACTGAGTGGAAAATTTGTGTTTCCACTTATATGGCAGATTAGGCCTTCGAATTGATCTTTTTGCTGAAAATCCCTGAAATTATGGATAAAATAATTTCAATAATCATATTTAGATTGGTGATCTTGCAAGGAAGTAATTTTTTGGTACCAAAAAATCTAGTGAAAGTAAGACCTCAGAAAGAACAGTGGAATACAGAAGCTTGTTTTTACCCTGAAAGCATTTGCTAAGCTTTGTACAATTGAGTTTTGCTTTTCATGGCCTCAGTATCAACCTGATGTATGAGATAAAATCCACAGCCCAACCAAGTTGGTGAGTTTAATAGGATATATTCCTTGTGTATGCCTCAGATTCTACAGTCTATATCCTCAGCACATGGGCGAACTAGAAATAAATCAAACACCTGTTCCTTTTAGCATGGCAAGGAGAAGTTACTGCCTTGAATTTGGTCCTGAGTAGAAAGCGAGAAAAAAGAAAAACACTAAGAATTTGGTACTATAAGCCTCATGTTGTATTCAGCCTGAATTTATACATCTTGTGTAGTCTAAAAAAAGCTTCATTCTAGGTAGCATTAGAGTCATCCTAGGCAGCCCTAGGTAGATGAAAGGAAAATCTGAGAATGTAAAGATTTCCCACAAATAAAATTCCAAGGAAAATGAGTAGCTTGCATTTTAACATAGCTAAAGACACAAGGCAACATAAAATATGGCATGGAGAGACAAGGCTATGAAACTTCTAAAGAAGCATGAGAGACATGGGAAAGAGAGTGAAAAGGTTAACATATATGTATTTGGATTCCAGAAGGAGATGAGAATACAAATAAGAAAAAGCAATATCCAAAAATATAAAGGCATGATCCATGAAAGAATAATTGACAAGCTGAACTTCATTGAATTAAAAACTTCTGCTCTGCAAAAGACAAGCCACAGACTGGGAGAAAATATTTGCAAAAGACCTATCTGAGAAAGGACTGCTATCCAAAATATACAAAGAACACTTAAAATTCAACAATAAGAAAATAAACAACTCGATTAAAAAATGGGCAAAGATCTGAATAGACACCTCACTGAAGAAGATATACTGAGGGCAAACAAACATATGAAAACTTGCTCAGTGTCATATGTCATTAGAGAATTACAAGTTAAAACAACAATGAAATGCCACTACAAACCTATTAGAATGGTCAAAACCCAAAACCCAAATGCCAGTGAAGATGTGGAGCCTCAGAATCCTCATTCGTTGCTGGTGGGAATGAAAATGGCACAGCCACTTTGGAAGACAGTTTGGCAGTTCTTACAAAACTACACATACTCTTACCATGTGCTCAAGCAATTGTGCTCCCTAGTGACAAATAAAAATGGCAAGCAATAGGATATATTGGAGTATATGAGGAAGCCATTTGATATAAACCTAATTCGGCCTGACTTCTTTTTTTTTTCCTCCAAAAGGGCCTGAATGGCTATTGAGCACGCATTGCATATCTGCTTAGACATTTCCTTTGGCCAGAACAAAGGCCCTTGAGATAAAGATGCAACTTCCCCCCGACATTAGCATTTTTCTTTAGGCTAGGAACTGATTGCTGCACTCACCTCCCAGCTCACCTGTGACCACCCAGCTGGAGACAACAGACTGCCACCCTGCTGTGTTCACAGAGAC